>NC_138540.1:87415704-87630589 GCF_964234715.1 Podarcis melisellensis
TACAAGTTTTCTGTCAATCCTACCAATGTATGTAACTCTTTACAATAGCTTTTCAAATAAATTATAGACTTTCCCCATTCTTTATTAAAGAGGTCCTCTTCCTGGTTTCTAATTCTGCCTGTTAGCTTTGCCATCTCGACATCGTTCATCAGTTTTGTCTGCCCCTCTTCTTTGGTGGGAGTTGTAGACCCTTAGGCTCATCTAGTCCAACCCCCTGCAAAACACAGTCAGTGGCAGCAAAGCTAAGCCAAAATCCCTTATTTTGGCCGCTGAACCTTTATTTTCAAGGCTGCTGGTCCCTTATTTTCAAATCTGTAAGTTCACAGCTATGATCAGAAGGAATTTCAGAAACCAAAATGGCTGTAATGAAAAATACGACTTTCTAGCCATCTGGCTCAAAAATGGCAACTAGGCATTCTGTTTCGGCGGCTGTAACCCTGGATTCGGGATCCATCTGGCTTCTATATCGGAATTTCTAACACTGCTTAGCTGTGATTTCTGCACTGCTGGCGGTTGGACTAGATGCCTTCCAATTCTGTAATTCCATTGCTATGCAAGCATCTTGACATCTTTCCGCAGGGCCTGCAAGACAGAGCTGTTCCGCCTGGCCTTTGGTTTGGACTCAGGCTGACCCTTATGTTTCCCTCCCCTTATGGTTTTCACTTTTAAAATGAGGCTGCATTTTAACCTGTATTTTTTAAAAAAAATCTTTTTCTTTCTTATTATGTTTTTACTGAAATTTTATTGGTGTTAGCTGCCCTGAGCCCGGCTCTGGCTGGAGAGGGCAGGGTATAAATAAAATTTATTATTATTATTATTATGAAGATTAGCCTCTCTTGGTTTCCCTTCTCTTTCCAGGTTCTTCTGGCCTGGGAGCTGAGCTCTGGCCTCCCCCCACTCACCTCTCCATCCCTGTCCCTTCCCACAGACTTCAGCTTGCTGCTGGACGCCTGCCCAGTTTCCACTGGTCTCGTTCTGGCTCACTGCTGCCCTGGCCCCAGGGAGTTGCCAGGTCCTGGTCGGTCACCCGTGTGACTGGCTGTGGGAGAATCCAGGACAGTCTCCAGAGACCAGGGTGGGGGGGAGAGAAGCCCTGTTTCTTTCAGCTTCTAGGAGGGTCCATCTTGACCTCCTCCTCCTCATCCCAGAGTATGGACCAGAGGAATTCTGAAAACAGATCTTGTGGAAGAATAGAAGGATATTTCTATGTCTCTTTGGGGAAGGCAGGCTGGAGGGGGTCATTTTATCGCTTTCCATTCCTGTTGTTGTTGTTTAGTCGTTTAGTCGTGTCCGCCTCTTCGTGACCCCCTGGACCAGAGCTCACCAGGCACTCCTGTCTTCCACTGCCTCCCACAGTTTGGTCAAACTCATGCTGGTCGCTTCGAGAACACTGTCCAGCCACCTTGTCCTCTGTCGTCCCCTTCTCCTTGTGCCCTCCATCTTTCCCAGCACCAGGGTCTTTTCCAGGGAGTCTTCTCATGAGGTGGCCAAAGTCTTGGAGCCTCAGCTTCAGGATCTGTCCTTCCAGTGAGCACTCAGTGCTGATTTCCTTCAGAATGGATTGGTTTGATCTTCTTGCAGTCCATGGGACTTTCAAGAGTCTCCTCCAGCGCCAGAATTCAAAAGCATCCATTCTTTGGCGATCAGCCTTCTTTTTGGTCCAGCTCTCACTTCCATACATCACTACTGGGAAAATCATAGCTTGAACTATACGGACCTTTGTTGGCAGGGTGATGTCTCTATTTTTTAAGATACTGTCTAGGTTTTTGTGACTCTTTCTAATTTGTTTGTTTGTAGTTAGGATGGGACTGAAGGACCATGATGGGGTGGTTTGTAATATTTGGTGCCGTTAATTACGGACAGCAGGCAATCGTTTCTTTAGAAATATTCTATCATTTCTGTCCAAAATGATGGGTGACGCTGATTTCTGCCTCATATCTCTCTCTCTCTCTCTCTCTCTCTCTCTCTCCACCCCCCCCCGCCCCATGCAGCTCTGCCACCAGTCGTGTCCCCCCCGCCTCCCCCTCCAGCCACAGCATCGCCACCTCGTCCACCTCCTCGGACCGCACCCGGCTGTCTCGCGGCACCAACATCCGCAGCACCTTCCATGGGGGCCAAGTGCGGGACCGGCGGGGGACCGGCGTTCAGAACGGGCCCCCCACCTCGCCCACGCTCTCCCACGAAGCCACCCCTCTGCCTCAGAGCCGCAGCCGCGCCACCTCCAACCTCTTCAGCAAGCTCACGTCGAAACTCACGCGGAGGTGAGCGGGCGGCCGCGACTAAGGGGGCAGGCAGGCGGGCGGGCGAAGAGGGTAACGAAATCGAGAACGCAGGCTGGGTGGTTGCCGTTCCCCAACTTCTCTTCCTCCCCCCCCCCCCAGTTTGATTTATTGCATGGTTTTTTTAAAAAAAAATCAAATCGATTTAAATCACAATTTAAATCACTAGTCAGTAAGACTTGGTTTAATTCACTGGTCATTAAGACTTGGTTTAATTCACTAATCAGTAAGACTTGGTTTAATTCACTAGTCAGTAAGACTTGGTTTAATTCACTGGTAATTAAGACTTGGTTTAATCCACTAATCAGTAAGACTTGGTTTAATTCACCAGTCAGTAAGACTTGGTTTAATTCACTAATCAGTAAGACTTGGTTTAATTCACTAGTCAGTAAGACTTGGTTTAATCCACCAATCAGTAAGACTTGGTTTAATTCACCAGTCAGTAAGACTTGGTTTAATTCACTAGTCAGTAAGACTTGGTTTAATTCACTAGTCAGTAAGACTTGGTTTAATTCACTAGTCAGTAAGACTTGGTTTAATTCATTAGTCAGTAAGACTTGGTTTAATTCACTAGTCAGTAAGACTTGGTTTAATTCACTAGTCAGTAAGACTTGGTTTAATTCATTAGTCAGTAAACTTGGTTTAATTCACTAATCAGTAAGACTTGGTTTAATTCACTAATCAGTAAGACTTGGTTTAATTCACTAGTCAGTAAGACTTGGTTTAAATCACTTGTCAATAAGACTTGGTTTAATTCACTAGTCAGTAAGACTTGGTTTAATTCACTAGTCAGTAAGACTTGGTTTAAATCACTGGTCAATAAGACTTGGTTTAATTCACTAGTCAGTAAGACTTAAAACGGCATACATGCATATTTCTAAAAGCAAAGAGATAATTACAATTATCAAAGCAGTAAAAGGGGCACGTTGCCAGCCCTTTCATTAAAAGCAGTCAGTTCCCCAAAAGCCAGTTGGAAAAAGAAAGGCTTCACCTGAAGGACAGCAAGGAGGGGGCCAGCCTGGCTTCTCTTGGCAGGGAGTTCCAAAGTTGCCTGGGAGCAGCCACCACCGAGAAGGCCCTGCAAAGATTTTGGGGGAAGGGGTCGTTTCCAATCAGTGCAGACCCTGCAAAACCTGAAATCCCGCAACGTCTCTTAGCACAGATGTTCTGGTGTGTGTGTTTGCTTCCTTGAAGGTTTTTGAGCAGATGTTGGGCGGCCATCTGTCAGGGATGCTTTAGCTGAGATTCCAAGAAAAAAGCACACCAAGAACTCAGGCCAATGTAAGTTTCAATAGTGGGAGCGGTCCCTCCTCGCAAATCAATAGTCAATAGTAACAAAAACTAATCCATTCAAAAGTGTGTATTCTGACAAGGAATGCAAACTCAAATAGAGATAACAAATTCAAACAGAGATTACAAGCTCAAACACATAAAGATATGTACAGTGGTGCCTCGCAAGACGAAATTAATTCGTTCTGCGAGTTTTTTTGTCTAGCGAATTTTTCGTCTTGCGAAGCACGAAATCCCATAGGTATGCATTGAAAATCAATTAATGTATTCCTATGGTCAAAAAAAGTGCAAACAAAGCCAAATTTGGTACAAAAAGAGTTTATTAACTGCTCTTTAAAATCCCCCAGCCACCCACCACACAGAAATTCAAACCCAGAATTTTTTTAAAAAAACAACAACATGGCCCAATGGTCACAGAAAATCATAAAAATTTTAAAAAAACCACACAAGCTCCCAGATTCTTGCAAACCCCTCCCCAACTGTTCCCCCAGCCACCCACCACACAGAAATTCAAACCCAGAATTTTTTTTAAAAAAACAACAGCAGACTGGCCCAATGGTCACAAAAAAATCATAAAAATTCAAAAAAAAACCCATACAAGTTCCCAGATTCTTGCAAACCCCACCCAACACCAAGTCCTTGAATTCCAAACACCCCAACCCAAAATCCAAAAACCACAAAAAAAGTTTTAAAAGTTTAACTTACCAAATGGCTGCAAAAGAAGTTTTGGAAAAGCTTCAAAAATCACCAAAGTCCTCAAAAACCTCAAAAAAGGCTACCAAACCGTGTGCTATGAGTTGCTCCTTGAAGTCAAGTCGCAACTGCACCTCTTCAAGCAATGCACCCTGGGTATTAATGGTTTTAAGGAAAAGGAAACAAACTTGCAAGACGTTTTCGTCTTGCGAAGCAAGCCCATAGGGAAATTCGTCTTGCGAAGCACCTCAAAAAACGGAAAACTCTTTCGTCTAGTGATTTTTTCGTCTTGCGAGGCGTTCGTCTTGCAGGGCACCACTGTATAACACAATAATTTGTTACAGAATTAGAAGTAAGAGTTTGTGAGTAGAGATAAGTTTATGTTAGTCCATAGTCAGATTCGACGTGGAGGTCTTCATAGAGCCGAAGTCAATTATAGATTAGAAACCAGGACATGGCGCTGTTTCGATGTATTCACCTTCATCAGCTGGAAGTATCAGATATTACATGAAAATACATTTAAATTCTAAATTATCAAAAATTGTAAAACAGTCATAAATTATAAAACAATATTATATAACATTTGGTTCCTTACCTAATTTATAAAGGGTCGTGTTAAGTTTGAAGACTTTCGGATAAATATATCCTGTTATTTTCTACTGTTTTATAATTTATGGTCATTTAGAATTTAAATGTTTCTAATCTAATCTAACAGAGTTTGTAACCTCTATTTGAGTTTGTAATTCTTGTCAGAATACATACTTTTGAATGGATTACTTTTTGTTACTATTGACTATTGATTTGCGAGGAGGGACCACTCCCACTATTGAAACTTACATTGGCCTGAGTTCTTGGTGTGCTTTTTTCTTGGCATATTTAATAACAAGAACTCCAACTTATTTAACGTTAGCTGAGATTCCTGCATTTCAGGGGGCTAGACTAGATGACTCTTGGGGTCCCTACAGTCCTTTGATTCTGTGATTCCTATTTTTTGCTGTGCTGCAAGCCCTCCATGCAGCCATCATGCCGGCCGAGTCGCAGAACGGCTAGCAAAACGGGATGAATCTGCCACAGACGCCCCATTCCTGCGGCCACGTTCATGGCGGGCGTTTTAAAGCCTCATTAAACCGCCGCCGCTTCCCCCCAAGAGTTCTGGGAGCCTTCTTAGACTCTACCGACTGGTGGGGTCTGCGTTGCTCCCAGGAGGAAGAAAGGAAGTCAAATGACACCGAGGTTTGGTTCAGATAAAGAGTTTATTCTGCTCTCCGGATAGCAGAAGGCACTTGCGTGGTCAGTCCACAGCAAGTCCAAAGCAATGAGATATTTCATGCAGTATATATATCGTCCAGGCACCCTCTCCCCCCTTCCCCAGGAATCCAGCCACGTCAGCTTATACACGTAAGTTGACATCCATGACCATAAACAGATATTCCTGTTCCGGTACTCTTGACCATAAAAGGTTGTTCCTGTTCCTATACTCTTATCTTGGGGCAGGAGGTTACCAACTAAGAACATTCCTGGCATCGTTTCTGGGTCTCTTGTCAGACCTAACAAGGTCTGTGCATCTTTGTGGTCAGGATGTAAGATAAGACCCAGACGTGCCATCCCTGCTCCACTTGGAACTGGCAAGGCCATCCATTGCCGTCACAGACTGATAAAGGAGAGGGCTTTGAGCACTTGTTTATACGGCTAGCTTTCTGTTTACACATTGGCTCAAGAGCTCAAGTCAATGCATTTTAGAAATGCTCCCTTGGAGGAGGAAAAATGAGGATTTTGGGTCCCGTTTCAGACTGACTGCACAGAAACCCATTCCTTCAGTAGTTTGTTAAGGGTGATGAGATTTCGTTAGGTGGGGTGTCCAAATTCCCTTCCCAGAGCTACCAGCGTGGTTTGATAATCAGCTCTGACGAGGAACCCTGGGAATTGAAACTCCGGGACTTGGCTCTCTCGGCCCACGAGGCGCTGGTTCCAATTCTTGCACTGCAAGCGGGGTTGGGCTAGATGACCTTTGGGGGTCCCAGCTGTACGATCCCGTCCCCTCTTCCCCCAAAACCCCACCCATTTGGAGACGTTTCTGCTGGAAGGAAGAGATTGCTCTCCCCACTAACCACAGCTGTCAACGTTTCCCTTTTTTTTTTTTTAAAGGGAAATTCCCTTATTCCGAATAGGATTCCTCGCAAGAAAAGGGGAAAGTTGACACTAACCTCTCTTGCTCCCTTCTCCTCCTGCTGCTGCTATCGCTTTCCCCTCTGTGCTGGTTTCATTCTGCTTTTCTCTGTTTTCAGGGTCACTCTTGACCCCTCTAAGCGCCAGAATTCTAACAGGTGTGTCTCGGGTGCTTCAATGCCTCAAGGATCTAAAATCAGTAAGTCTGGCTGCCTTTTCTTCTTCCCTGGGGGTGCTGGGGGGGGAAGCCTTGCCTGCCTGCCTCCAGCCCCTTCCCCTCCTGCCTCCTCCCCACTTGCTCCCCCCCCAAAAAATAATCCCATAAAAGCTTTTACTTCCTTCTTGCTTGACTAGAAATCCAGTGGTTCCCCCCCCCCCAAAAAAAGTGTGTTGTTCGGGGCTTAGCTTCTAACACGAGTGCTTGGCGGGGTAGAAGGGGCTCCCCACTCCACCCCCCAACCCCCGCTTCCAATCCCGGAAGCCCCTCGGTCCCCTCAATCCCGGATGGCTGCGGAAAGGCACTCTGCACGTTCTCAAAAGCACTCTCTTCCTTACATTCCAGGTCTGAGCTAAGCTCTATGGCTCCACCCCCTCCCCAGGAGCTCTTAAGCAAGGCTGGGTAAGAGCCAGGCCAGGAGGATAGCTGGGCTAGCCGAGAGATAGCGTGGCGTAGTGGTTAGAGTGGCGGGGAGAGAGAGAGAGAGAGACCAGGGTTCGAATCCCCCGGCCCCACCCCACTTGGCTGTGAAGCTCAGGGCGTGACCCTGGGGGCCGGTCGCTGCTAGCCTGCCTCACAGGGTTGTTGTAGGGGGGGGTTAAATGAGGAGGAGGAAAACAATGGGGTTGCCACCTTGAGAAAAAGCCATGCAAGAAATAAAACAATAATAGTTTGCACCGCACCATATCTAAGCAGCGCAGAGGGGCTTGTGAGACTGAGCGAATGCCCCTTTACATTGTCGACACAAGTTCCAGGCTGGGGAGAAGGCCCTTCTCCCTGATGCACTGGCTTTCTCCTTGCGGTGCGTTCCCCAAGCCCCAAGCGGTATCAGCCGTGTGATCCCACCTTGCCTCACCCCCCCAAAAAATGCAGTTGGAAGGGGTACAGCCCACACGCAGGTAGAAGAGCCCCCCCCCCCCGGGGAAGGTCTCTGATGCAGCCTCCCTTAGCTGCGATTCCCAGCCTTTCAAGGGCTGGATGACCTGGGGTCCCAACTCCACAGTTCTCAGCCAGGGAAGCTTGGGCTCTCTGCTCACAAGGAAGGTTTGAGGGCGGGGCTCTTGGTCCTTCCATCTCTCTCCCGGCCCGGGGTTCAAGGCTCCTCCGGCGGCTGGGAAGGGGGAAAGAGCCTGCCCACCCTTTGGCCCACCTCCCCACCGTCGGCCGTGCCTTCTTCATCGCTCTCCTCTTCTTCCTCTTTCCAGGGTCGCAGACGAACCTGAGAGAATCAGGGGACCTGCGCTCACAAGGTGGGTACCCAGCTCCTTCGCCGTCACCGTCATTCATTCTTATTTTTTATTTTTTTAGAGCACAATTTTTATTAATTTAAAAAGACTACCAGCTTTTAGTACAGTTCCATGCAGTAGCTTCAATACAGGTGTACAGCAACAGATAATCTCATAAAGTTTAGTCATTTAAAGAGAAAGATTGCAGGAGGAGTTGTGGTTTTTTTCTTTTCTTTTTTTGAAAGAGTAAGAAGAAATAAAATGAACTGGGAATGTATCAAGTTGTTTAAATCACAGTTCTCCAGAGTTTTTGCTTTAGTTTAAACAAAACTTATGCAACCAGACATTGTGACATTATGTTAGGGAAAATAGGGAAAAATCTTGGAGGTCCCGGGCCACAGGGAGGTTAGGCTGGCCTCAACCAGAGCCAGGGCCTTTTCAGTACTGGCCCCGGCCTGGTGGAACGCTCTGCCACAAGAGACTAGGGCCCTGCAGGACTTGACATCTTTCCGCAGGGCCTGCAAGACGGAGCTGTTCCACCAGGACTTTGGCCAAAGCACAGTCTGACCCCCTCCTTTGGTCATCTTCACACTGGCCCAATGGTTGCCATTAATCTGATTTGAACTGATTTTATAATGAACTGATTTTAGAAAGTTGTATCATTTTACTGTTGTTATCCACTCTGAGCCTGGCTTCGGCTGGGGAGGGCGGGATATAAATAAAATATTATTATTATCCTCTCCCCTGCGCAGTTGCAATCTACCTTGGCATCAAAAGGAAGCAGAACCCCGGCTGCTCCGATTTACCTGGAATGTGAAGCTGACCAGCACCCGCTCGGCCGAGGCCATTCTGGCTGCCCTCCGCCAGGCCACGGACTCCGCCAGCTGCTGCTGCCGCCAGACGGAGCCCTTCGTCCTGTCCTGCACCCACGAGAAGAGCCCCAGTGAGCACTTCTGCTCCTTCGAGGTGGAGGTGTGTCGCCTCCAGCGCCTGGGCGGCCTCCACGGCGTCCTCTTCCGGCGCCAGGCGGGCACCTCCCTGGCCTTCCGCACCCTGGTGGCAAAAATCTCGGACCAGCTGCAACTCTAGGCCAGCGGCAGGGGCACAGCGCTGGCTGGCGGGGCTTCCTCCTTCCGCGCCAACCCCACGGGCTGTTGGGGGGCCAGAGAGGGGGCGTGACCCTCAGCCACCCTCTCCGTTGCGTCACCCCTGGGGGCTTTTATCTGGGGCCTGATCCTGCTGCCTGACAGGACGAGGAGCTGCTCTTGGGGGTCTCCCACCAGCCTGCCCGCTGCGCTAGGGGCTGTGGGGTTGGGGGAGGGGAAAGAGAGGGGGGCATTGAGGAAAGGGGGTCACGCCCCCGCCACCGGGGCCGGCCTCGCCCTCGCCACCATCCTTGGCCCAAGGATCGCCTCTAGGGGGGTCCCTGGATCGCCCCAGGGGGGTCCTCAGCTGCTGCGGGAATCTTAAAGGGGGAGCTCTCTCTCTCTCTGCCTGCCTCCCTTTCTAAGTTGTTTTGGGGGGGCTTTACTCAGTTAACTAGCAGGTGCATGGCATGGGGAGCCTCAAAAGCAAAAGGGGGGGGTCTTTGGCAAATTGGGGTGTTGCAGACCCCTCTCCTACCCCCTTTGCCATTGCAGTGTAGGAACTGGGATCCCTGCAAAGCAAGGCTCTCTCAGAGACCCTTGAGACCCCCCCCCGGGTATAGGGCAGTATATAAATTCAATAAAATAATAATAATAATTTTGGTGCCCCCCCCGGCCCCCCGCTTCCATCCAGTGGCAAATGCTGCACCCAGAAGTAGCAAACTTTCCCTCTTGCAAACCACTTTTTTGGGTGGGTGTCTGAATTCCAGCTCCATTTTAGTATTTGGGACACAATTATGTCTCTGGCTGATGCGAATCCCAGTTCTTTTTTTGGGGGGGCTGTTTGATTGCAAGAGAGCTTGGGGGTGCAGCTCCCAGCCGAAGCCTGGCAGCCAACTCAACAGCAACGAAGCAAAATCTGCCAAAGTCTTTCTGGAGCAGGGAGGGGGGACCCCGGCCTTTAGCTAAACTTGGGGGGCAATGTTGCCAAAAGAGGATATCCTCTTGCCCAGGCAGGGGTGGTGAGAAACAGGGGGAGAGTTGGGAGGTTCTGACCCCATCTTGCTGAGGGGCTGGCTTGGCCCGCGAAGGGCAGTTTTGGGTCCCGGTCGGTGCTCAGCCCCCTGGCTGCAGGATTCGGCGGCGGCCATTCAACCAGTGCAGCAGGCGTGGTGGTAGAAGGCCGCTGAGCTTCTTCTCCTCTCGGGGAGGGTGGGTTGGGGGTTTGGGTTTTGGCTTCTCCTGTTGAACTTCCCCTGCAGCGCACCAAGGCCTTGAGTGGCGGGCCGGCCCCCTCACCGCCATTCCCCACCAGCCCCACATCGCTAGACTAAAAACGACAACAACAACAACACACACACTCTCAAACCGGAACCCCGGTGCTGAGACGGCCTTCTCGAGAGGAGGCTGGCCCTCCCGGCGGTCGCTTCAAGGGCTCAGATCCATCGTCCTGACAGCTGGGGGCCCCGCCAGAGCTGGTGCAACATTGGGGGGGTGGCTCCCCTCAGGAGGGGAGGGGGCAGCATCCACCCCCCTCCCCAAAAAGAAAAGGCTGCTTCTCGCACACCGGACAAACGGGCATTGCACACTGGTTCGGGCACGGCCGCCATGCTCCCTGCCTTTTCTTGCTCGCCTGGGAAATGGGCTCAGTGGTGTGGAGGGGCCTTGCGGCCAGCACCCCCCACATCCCGGGGCAGAGGAGAGGGGCAGCCTGGTCTCTGGTGGTGGGGCAGCTTGGAGGGGGGGTCACGGGCGACAGCGGCGATGCGAAATTCGGCAGCTCTGGCGGGGAGAAATTTTAAGTGGGTTTCCTTCCTCCTGCCCCCTTTTCCCCCTTGCTCCTTTCGCCTCACCCCACTTCTGTACACTGGGTCCCCCTGCTGTGACCTCCCCCCCCTTCCTCCCGGACCCTGCCTCTTTGGGCGCACACCCCTCCCCATCTGTACAGACTCCCCTGTAAATAATTCTCCGGTTAGCCCCCGTTATCATTGGGTTAGCGATATTATTAAATGAGCCCACCCTTTAGCCTTGGGACGATTGTAAGTTATTCCGGCCCCAGAGCGACAGTTCTGTACCAAACCCTTAATAAACGTAGAAAGCCTCCGCCCGTCGTCTTCTCTGCCTCGTCCGCTCCTGAGCCACTTCTCTCGTCCGCGGGGGTGGAATGGGGTTCGAAGCGGCCCTTCGTGGAAACTGAAGGGAACCCCGAAGGTCATCCAGCCCAACCCCATTTCTCAACGGAGAGGTAGAGTCCGTGGAACTCGTACCCTTTGTGTGCCTGAGGAGGTGTGTCTCTGTTTGGGTGTTGGGATCACTCAGTTTTGAGAGCAGCCCTCTGCCCATGTTCAGAGGTGCTCTGCTTCCTTCTCGTATTCGGCGTGGGGGGTTGAAACAGGACTCTGATTCCAAGGAGTGCCTGAGAAGGACCCAGATCAGCTTCTCCTTCTATGTCGGGGTACACTGCCCCTCCCAATGGAGGCTCCGCTGAACCATTGCAGCTACAATAACCCTCAATAGGCGGGTGTGTGTTTAAACCACTTCTAGAGATGTCTCAGCCGGTGCCCAAAATCGCCTCCCACGGCAGCAAACTCCACAAATAGGTGCTGTGTTGCGTGGAGAAAGGCCCGTTTTTGAATCTCGTTTTGGGGGTTTGCTGACCTGGCCTCTGGCGGGGTTACAAGACTTGCGGAGAGCTCCTCCAGTACGTTTGTGGGTACTGGGTTGAGTGCGGGGTTGCCATTGGGGTTCCTTTGACGCTTTGGGGGCATCTGGTGTGTGACGGGGAAGAGCTGAACTAAGACAAGGGGCGCGCACTGCAAGCTCTCCGGCTCATAGCCTAGTAACCCTTCCTAAACGTCAGGACGTCAAAAGCCCAGCCCTGTGGAACTCTTGACGCTGGTGATGGCAGGGAATGTCTGGAGGATCCTGACACACCTTCATAATCTCTTCTCTCCAAGCTGGGCTACCCAGTGGCTGCCCCAGAATCCTCAGCCAAATGTCCTTAAGGACCTAGGCACCTATTTATCTACTTGCACTTTGACGTGCTTTCGAACTGCTAGGTGGGCAGGAGCAGGGACCGAGCAACAAGAGCTCACCCCGTCACGGGGATTCGAACCGCTGACCTTCTGATCAGCAAAGTCCTAGGCTCTGTGGTTTAACCCACAGCGCCACCCGCGTCCCGCAGGCAATTCATAGCCCTTGTAGCTAGCAGCAATCAGTGGCCTTCTCTAATTCCCAGATGTGCTTTTGGCCTGATCGAGCAGGCCTCTTCTTATTTACTTATGAGGAGCATTCTGGATCAGGCCCCCGGACCATCACGCCCAGCCTCCTGCTCTTTCTGTTGTCAAATACTACTACCACTATGAACCCAGGAATCAGATAGACTGCCTCTGGGCCTGGAGGTTCCATCAGAAGAGCCCATTGGCCCATCTAGCCTTCCATCCTGTTCTCACAGTGGTCCAAAGTGAAGCCCAAAGGCAAGACCTGGGTGCGAGAGCCCATTATGGGAAACATGCAATCGGGGTCAGAACACAAGAGCAGCTCACTGCACACAGCTTTCCTTTCAGACCCCACCGGCTTTTCTCGCTCCCCGGGGAAGAAAAGCTGCAAATGAAACTGTACAGTGGTACCTCGGGTTAAGTACTTAATTCGTTCCGGAGGACCGTTCTTAACCTGAAACTGTTCTTAACCTGAAGCATCACTTTAGCTAATGGGGCCTCCAGCTCTTCTGTTCTCATCCTGAAGCAAAGTTCTTAAGCCGAGGTACTATTTCTGGGTTAGCGGAGTCTGTCAACTGAAGCGTCTATAACCCAAGGTAAAGGTAAAGGGACCCCTGACCATTAGGTCCAGTCATGACCAGCATGACTAAGCCGCTTCTGGCGAGTCAGAGCAGCGCACGGAAACGCTGTTTACCTTCCCGCCGGAGCGGTACCTATTTATCTACTTGCACTTTGACGTGCTTTCGAACTGCTAGGTTGGCAGGAGCAGGGACCGAGCAACGGGCGCTCACCCCGTCGCAGGGATTCGAACTGCCGACCTTCTGATCGACAAGACCAAGAGGCTCGGTGGTTTAGACCACACCGCCACCCACATCCCATTTGCCTTCACTGGCAGGACCCCTGACAGTTAAGTCCAGTTGCAGACCACTCTGGGGTTGTGGTGCTCATCATAGAATCATAGAGTTGGGTCCCAGGGGTCATCAAGCCCAACCCCCTGCAGTGCTTACTAAAAAATACCTTTTTTTAAAAAAAAAAGCACAAGAGACTCCTTTTGGGAGGAGGCAAGGCTCTGGGGGCCATAATTCACTTTATTAACTCCTTCCACTAGGACTCGGGTGTCACGAGAGTCCCGGCTGCCCCGCCCCACCCCAGGCGGCCCTCCGCCCTCCTTCGCAAGAGAAGGGAGGGCGCCCAGGGACAGGGCGGTGGGTGGCCGGAAGTGGCAGGGTTGGGGTCACCCCCCCAGAGTCCAAGTCCCAGTCCACGCGGGGTCAGCAGGACGGCGGCCGCGGGAAACCTCTCACTTCTGCGCAGGGACCATGTCATCGATGGCCTGGCCCTTCTCCAGTTTCTTCTCCATCTCCACCATCAGCTTCACGCCGTCCACCACCAGCTGCACCTGTTCCACCTCGGAGGAGCCCAGGCGGTCAGCGTTGGAGATGTCGAAAACGGCGCCCACGGCCTCTGTGTCCACACCACCTGCGGGGGGTTTTTTTTGGGGGGAGAGTCGCCGTTACTTGGATCAGACCCTCCGGAAACTGGAAGTGGGTTGCTGAGCCCATAGGGCGCCTTTCGTTTTGCAACTTTCAGTTTCCAATAAGTGCTTGTAAGTCGCAACAAGCGACTCGGCCATTTGAAATACTGTATTTTTTGCTCTATAAGACTCACTTTCTCCCTCCTAAAAAGTAAGGGGAAGTGTGTGTGCGTCTTATGGAGCAAATGCAGGCTGCGCAGCTATCACAGAAGCCAGAACAGCAAGAGGGATTGCTGCTTTCACTGCGCAGCAATCCCTCTTGCTGTTCTGGCTTCTGAGATTCAGAATATTTTATTTTCTTGTTTTCCTCCTCCAAAAACTGTCTTGTGGTCTGGTGCGTCTTATAGAGCGAAAAATGCGGTGTATTTTGCTTAAATGAATAGGATTTAGTTTTTGGTCGGTAAGCAGAATGTGTGTGTGCAATGACGCAGCGGTCGTTGCTTGCCGTTACGCTATAGGTTAACATTTTTTATTAGTATTTTGCGTTACGCGACATTTTCGGAAGGTAAAGCAAAAAGAATTCGACTTTCTGGCTTCTGCACTTTGTCATTAAACCATAGACTTACCAGGCTAAATGGTGCCTGTGCTGCCACAGAAATAATAGCTGGTCGGAATTCCTCACGCCCCCAAAATGTGTTTTTTAAGACTGCTTGCTGGATAAATTTGCCCCCTAAAATTGCACTCCCTACTGAGACAGGAATCCGTTTTGTAGAATCGTAGGGTTGGAATGGGACCCCTAAGGGTTATCTAGTCCAACCCCTTGCAATGCCGGAATCACAGCTAAAGAATCCCTGAGAGATAGTAAAGGTAAAGGGACCCCTGACCATTAGGTCCAGTCATGGCCAACTCTGGGGTTGGGGAGCTCATCTCGCTTTACTGGCTGAGGGAGCCGGCGTACAGCTTCCGGGTCATGTGGCCAGCATGACTAAGTCGCTTCTGGCGAACCAGAGCAGCGCACGGAAACACCGTTTACCTTCCCGCCAGAGTGGTACCTATTTATCTACTTGCACTTTGAGGTGCTTTGGAACTGCTAGGTTGGCAGGAGCAGGGACAGAGCAATAGGAGCTCACCCCATCGCAGGGATTCAAACCGCCGACCTTCTGACTGGCAAGTCCTAGGCTCTGTGGTTTAAGCCACAGCGTCACTCACATCCCCCCTGAGAGATAGCCACCTAATAATAATAATAAATTTTATTTATACCCCGCCCTCCCCAGCAAAGAACGGGCTCAGGGCGGCTAACACCTGATATAAAACAATTGATCGAAATACATTAAAATGCAGCCTTCTTTCAGTGGAAACTCAAATCAAAAACTTTTTGGGGATGAAAACGTCAAATCTTCACCAAGGCCAACTATCCAGACTGGTCCTACGTGGGCCAGAAAAAACCCAGGGAAGTCCCCAAATATGAGTTCCATCACAGAAGGAGAAAGGGGCAAAGGAAGGAGAGTCCATCACCGTCAGAGGAAGTCCATTCCATTCCAGGTGGTGGAAGATATTTAAAAATAAGCATCTGCCGGGGTTATTTTTTTCTTGTGGGGTGGATTTCATCAAATCGTAGGGACCTCCAAGGCTCGTCGAGCCCCAAACCCTTGCAATTCGGTGCTAGCAAACCATCCCTGAGAGGGGGCCATGTATACTCTGCTCAGAAACCTCCAAGGAAGGAGAGAGTCTGCTGAAAGGAATCTCCTTCTGGTCGTCCGGAATCTATCGCTTCGGGCCCTGCTGGCTCCCTCCTTGATGCAATAATAATAATAATTTATTATTTGTACCCCGCCCATCTGGCTGGGTTTCCCCAGTCACTCTGGGCGGCTTCCACAGAGACCAAAAATACACTAAAATGTCACACATTAAAAACTTCCCTGAACAGGGCTGCCTTCAGATGTCTTCTAAATGTCAAGATAGTTGTTTATCGCTTTGACAACTGGTGGGAGGGCGTTGCACCAGGCGGGCGCCACTACTGAGAAGGCCCTCTGCCTGGTTCCCTGTAACTTGGCTTCTCGCAATAAGGGAACTGCCAGAAGGCCTTCAGAGCGGGACCTCAGTGTCTGGGATGGACAATGGGGGTGGAGACGCTCCTTCAGGTATACTGGACCGAGGCCGTTTAGGGCTTTAAAGGTCAGCACCAACACTTTGAATTGTGCTCGGAAACATACTGGGAGCCAATGTAGGTCTTTCAAGACCGGTGTTATATGGTCTCGGCGGCCGCTCCCAGTTACCAGTCTAGCTGCCGCATTCTGGATTAGTTGTAGTTTTTGGGTCACCTTCAAAGGTAGCCCCACGTAGAGCGCATTGCAGTAGTCCAAGCGGGAGATAACCAGAGCATGCACCTCTCTGGTGAGACAGTCTGCGGGCAGGGAGGGTCTCATCCTGCGTACCAGATGGAGCTGGCAGACAGCTGCCCTGGACACAGAATGCAACAGCCCTTCAGATATTTGAAGAGGGTCATTGTATCAGCTCTTGGCCATCTCTTCTCCAGGCTAAAAATACCCAGCTCCCTCAGGAATCCCTCATAAGGACTGGATTCCAGACCAAAGATTTATCTCTGCAAAGAAGTGCATTCCCCAGCCCCTTCCCCTTCCCCTCACCCCTCTGCCTAATTCAACATGCAGTCATTGAACTGTAAAGCTGGAGGGGGACACCCAGAGCTCATCTACTCCAACCCCTGCAATGCAGTAACCGCCAGTCAATTGCATGGCACGAGATGGGCAAGGGGGCCCCACAAATAACAGCACGGGCCTAACCCTGTCTACGCAGAAGTGCATGGACTGAATCCCCCCCACCCCTGGGGCTCGCTCCCAGGTAAGTGGGGCCAAGGGAGCGATTAAAAATAAATTCAAGTTCCTAGTCCCTTTGAGGTGCCACCAGCTTGTCTTATTTCTGGAAAGAAGGATGGAAATCCCCTCCCGCCCTCTCACCTGTGCCACGTTTCTGCAGACGGAGACGTGTGAGGATTTCCTCGAACTTGGCATGCTTGCTGAGATGGGGCAGTTTGACGTGGACACCCCCACGCAGCCCAGTGCCCAGGTTAGAGGGGCAGGTCAGAATGTAGCCCAAGTGCTCGTTCCAGCTGAAGGGGTGGCCAGCTTTCTTGAAGATCTCCTCAATCTTCCCCGAGAAAAAGGAAAAGATGAGCAGGATGAGAGACAATAACAATAACAATAACAATAACAATTAAAATAATAATAATAATAATAATAATAATAATAATAATAATAATAATAATAATAATAATTTATTATTTATACCCCGCCCATCTGGCTGAGTCTCCCCAACCACTCTGGGCAGCTTCCAATCAAATGTTAAAAACAATACAGCATTAAACATTAAAAACTTCCCTAAACAGGGCTACCTTCAGATGCCTTTTAAAGAAGCTCCTTCAGTCTTTTATCTGCAAAACTGGGAATGTCCATTGTAGGAACTTGTAGGGAGCTAGCAGTGCCCAGGACTGGGAGTTTTCATTCATTTATTTCATGAGTAGGCAGACTGAGGCCCAAGGGCCGGATCCGGCCCAATTGCCTTCTAAATCTGGCCCGTGGACGGTCCAGGAATCTGCGTGTTTTTATATAAATAGAATGTGTGCTTTTATTTAAAATGCATCTCTGGGTTATTTGTGGGGCATAGGAATTCGTTCATTATTTTTTTCACAATATAGTCCTGCCCCAACACAAGGTCTGAGGGGCAGTGGACCGGCCCCCTGCTGAAAAAGTTTGCTGACCTCTGGTTTATTTCATGAAATTTATACCACCAATTGATTGGCAGGAGGGCGAACACCTCAAAGCAGTTTGCAGAAAAGATATCAAATAGGAAATATCAACAAGGACACTTTGAAACATTCAAAAAGTTAAAAACGGATCGAAACTCGCGCCAACCTTCTAAGCTACTGGGTTCTTTAGGCAGGAATGTTTTTGTAACGGTAAAGGGACCCCTGACCATTAGGTCCAGTTGTGGCCGACTCTGGGGTTGCGGCGCTCATCTCGCTTTACTGGCCAAGGGAGCCGGCGTACAGCTTCCGGGTCATGTGGCCAGCATGACTAAGTCGCTTCTGGCGAACCAGAGCAGCACACAGAAACACCGTTTACCTTCCTGCTGGAGTGGTACCTACTTATCTACTTGCACTTTGGCGTGCTTTCAAACTGCTAGGTGGGCAGGAGCAGGGACTGAGCAACGGGAGCTCACCCTGTCACGGGGATTCGAACCGCCAACCTTCTGATCGGCAAGTCCTAGGCTCTGTGGTTTAACCCACAGCGCCACCCGCGTCCCTAGGAATGTTTTTAGGAGATGCCGAAAAAGTACAGCAAAGGGCCTGATGTCAAGAGGCAGGGAGTTCCAAAGTGTAGGTGCAGCCACACTAAACGATTGATTGCTAACCAGTGTAGAACGGATCTTATATGGCACCTGTGATAGTGCCAGTTTTGCCGATCGAAGTGACCAAGCGGGCATATATGGGGTGAGGCACATTTGGAGTGAGGTACACGGGCTTCAAGTGGTTATGAACTGCAACAACATTAACTCGGTCCAGAGGGACCTCGGCAGCCGGCGCAGATATTTGAGCACAGGTGCTTTGGGGTGCCAGGGCCTCCCTCCTGCTAGCAATTGTGGCAAGCATCCCAGACCTCATACCCAATTCAGCCAGTCAAGAGGCAGAACTGCAGGTGGTACCAGCTAGGGCACTGTCAACTGACCGCAGCCTGCCTGAGTCACCTGTGAGCCTGTCAGGTACCTACCAACGAATCGTAGAATTGTAATAAATAGTTGAGAATTGTAGAATTGGAATGGGACCCCCAGAGGTCCTCTAGTCTAACCCCCTGCGATGTGGGAATCATGCATCACATGATGCTCCTTTGCCTGCCAGGGACTGTCGCTCTGGGCTACCGTTCTCTGCCAGCCCCAAACCCCACAGCTCTCCCCACGTGGCCTCTGAGACAGCCAGGAGCCCTCTCCCCCCCCCCTTCACAGCAGCCCCTCTGCAAATCTCACCTTCTGCAGCCCGACGCAGAAGCGCCGGAAGACCTCCTTCATGTTGCCGCCCTTCTGCATGGAGATGACGCGGAGGTGGTCCTCCTCATTCACCCAGACCAGGAAGGTTTTGTTGTCATTGTGCCTGGGGGGGGGGGCAGAGGGGAGAGTGTGAACGCCACAGGCCTGAGGGCCTCAAACCTCTCGAGTGCATTGGAGGTACTGGGACAGTGCTGTCAAACTGCTAGTTTGGCAGGAGCCGGGACCGAGCAACGGGAGCTCACCCCGTCACAGGGATTTGAACTGCCCACCTTCTGATCAGCAAGTCCTAGGCTCTGTGGTTTAAGCTACAGGCCACCCGCGTCCCTCTGTCACTGAACAGGATGTCCCTATTTTCATCAGAAAAACGTTGCAGGGTATCAATGTGTTGCTGATTACCAGATGCCTCTGGCGTCGGGCCAGTCCCGGGCCATGCCTGAGGCGAGCAGGAGAGGAGAGACGGGCTTGTCGAAGAGGAAGTGGTCGTCAATGAGCTGCTGCTGTTCTGCATCGGTCATGTTCTTCAGAGGGTAGTACTTGCCCTTGAACTCTCCGGTCAAGCTGTTCAAGGCTGTGGAACAGGGGGAAAGGTAGGGAGGTGAGCTGGGGAGAGACACCAAGTGGAGGAGGTGTTGGTTTGCAAGCCCCCTCCATAGAGGCTGGCCCCTCTCACTGTCCTCGGAGTTTGCATACCGGTAACCTCCTCTGGCTGATATCCAGACAGACCAGGGAGATTTTGATAGGCGACATTTTCCCAAGCGTGGGTAAAATGCACAACCCCTCCCTCCTCCTGCTTCCGCAGGGGAAAGAAAATAAGTCAGAAATCTATTTACATGATGTTTATTTCCGACAATGGAGGCAGTGAGAGATTTTACTTTCTTGGGCTCCATGATCACTGCAGATAGTGACAGCAGCCACGAAATTAAAAGATGCCTGCTTCTTGGGAGAAAGGCGATGGCAAACCTAGACAGCATCTTAAAAAGCAGAGACATCACCTTGCCAACAAAGGTCCGTATAGTTAAAGCCATGGTTTTCCCAGTAGTGATGTATGGAAGTGAGAGCTGGACCATAAAGAAGGCTGATCGCCAAAGAATCGATGCTTTTGAATTCTGGTGCTGGAGGAGACTCTTGAGAGTCCCATGGACTGCAAGAAGATCCAGCCTCTCCATTCTGAAGGAAATCAGCCCTGAGTGCTCACTGGAAGGACAGATCGTGAAACTGAGGCTCCAAGACTTTGGCCACCTCATGCGAAGAGAAGACTCCCTGGAAAAGACCCTGATGTTGGGAAAGATGGAGGGCACAAGGAGAAGGGGACGATGGTGGGACATTGTTCTCGAAGCTACCAGTGTGAGTTTGACCAACTGCAGGAGGCAGTGGAAGACAGGAGTGCCTGGCGTGCTCTGGTCCAGGGGGTCACGAAGAGGCGGACATGACTAAACGACTAATCAACAACAACGAAAGCGAGGAGTGAGAGGAGTTGACTATCAGCTGCCCTGTCCCATCTAAGTCAGCTCGCCTTTCGGGGGTCGTTCCCAGCCCAGCTGCCGGCCAAGGCCAGAAGGTGCAGAAAGTGATTGTGCAGCCCATCAACCTCATTTTCAGATACCTACAGAATAGGTCCAGAATTCAGGTGTGGCTGTATGAACAGGTGAACATGAGGCTAGAAGGCTGTATTATTGGATTTGATGAATATATGAACTTGGTTCTGAATGATGCTGAGGAGATTCAGTCCAAGACAAAATCAAGGAAACAGCTGGGTCGAATCATGTTAAAAGGAGACAATATTACTCTTCTACAGAGTGTTTCTAACTAGAAATAGCTATTGAGTATGTTTTGCTTATTATTTTAATCTTTAAACCTATAGAAGAAAATATGCAGTGGTTTAATGGTATCACTCCTAATTCTACCGTTGGTGTCTGAAGTGTGAAGAATGAAGCCAGTTACTTAATTTGTGCTTGCATAATTTTCAATACCTTTTCTACATTGGTGTTGAATTGTAGTTCTTTATAAATAAAACTTTTTGTTAGTAAAAAAACAAAACACACCAAGGTCTTAATATGCTCCCCTTATTGCCAGATAAAAGTTTCGTCCATCTGTGTACATACACAGCACATTCTGAATGGGGCGGGGGCGCGTCTCTCCCAACTTTGAATTTTGGGTGTGCTTTGTAGCTGAGGGCATTCTCCCTCATTCTTTTGATTTGGGGTATGTGCCAAATTTGAAGCTTCATGAACTGACATCTGTTAAAGACAGATCCCATTGCCTGCTATTTACTAAACACAGAAGTAAACATCATCAGACCTCTGCCAAATACCTCATGCCATTGCATGTCAGCTCTCAAACAACTGAGACTGAAATCAAACGCTGCCCAGAGTCAGCAGATCTTTGGCGAACGTCTGATGGATATTCATCCCGAAAGAGATCCTGAGCAGATTGTTCCCTCTTGATTCTAGAGGCTGCAAAAAGCCCTCTTTAACTGCACTTCAAACTTAGAATTTCTTCTTCTTGTAATCTAGTTTGGCCCTGCAAAGGCTTTTCAAAAAAAGACACCCTAAACCTACAGTTCCCAGGCCTCCTTAGGAAGAAGGAATGACTTAAATTAGTGTGAATAGTGCAGAAATGGCCCAAAATTAGGGGGAATGCACTGTTCTTTCAAAGAGAGAGCCCTTAAGACATTCCCAGTTCCTCTTGTCACCTTAAGAACATAAGGAAAGCTGGCTGGATCAGGCGCAGGGAGTTCAAATACTCCAGCATCCTGTTTTCCCCCCACAGGAAACCTACCAGCAGGATTCGAACACAAGAGCACGCTTCCCTCTTGCGGTTTCCAGCCACTGGTATTCAGGTGCACTGCTGCCTCCAGCTGTGGGGGCCAGAGCCCAGCCATCGTGGATAACAGCCCTCTCCTTCTCCCTGAATTTGCCTAATTGTATTTCGAAGCCATCCTGTGGCAGGGAGTTCCGCAGTTCAACTCTTGCGCTACGCAAAGAAGGAATCTGTTTTGCCCGACGTGATTCTTCCAGCCTTACTTACCAGTGATGGAGAGGTTCTCAACAGCCCGGCGCTCTCCGCGGCTGCAGTGGGGGGGCAGGGTGTACCCCTTGATGCTGCGCCCAGTCCTCACGCGGCTGCTGAGCACATAGTTGGGGTCCAGGTCATCTCCGCCCTGTGGGGAACAGAGAGGCAGAGGCCTGCCATGAGTTGGCCTGGCAAGCCCCCGACACACCTGCCTTTCTCACGAGCACGGCGGTCCTTCCCCGTTCCGTGCGAGCATCTGAACCTGCCCCCTTCCCAAGTCAAACCACGAATCTGTCAAGCACAGTGCCGTCTCTTCCAGCCTTTGCCAACCTGGCGCCCTCCAGATGTTTGGGGCAGCAGATTGGCAAAGGCGGGTCTACTCTGACTGGCAAGAAGAGCCTGGGTGCAAACGGGGCCCATCAAATTTTGGTGGCCATCCCTGCCTCTTGTGGGAGGGAGTTCCACAGGCTAACTCGGCCTCTGCCCTTCCTTTTATCTGTCCTGAATCCAGGTTGATCGTTGTCGCTGCCTCCTGTGCAGGTGAGTTCCCTTGTTCAGGGAACCAGGCACTGGGGGGGTTAAAATTTGCATGTCCAAAGCATGGGCGCCCCTATAGAACTTCGGCCCAGCCCTCCAGCCCCTCAGCCCTGGCCAGTCCTGGTTCCTACCTTCAGGTTCTCGTGGTTCAGGTCGGTCTTATGCTTGTCAGTTGGCTTGTAGCCGCAATGACGGTCCCGAATGACAGGGTCAAAGAGTCCGCTGAATACGGTATAGCTCTCTTCATCACCAGCCACACAGCCCACGGTCATGATGTAGGGGTGGCCTGTGTGTGAACGAGGGAGGAGGCGTTAGATTAGGAGAAGGGCGCCTGAAGCACCGTTCTTCATTGATGGCCATCTGCCAGGGATTATTTTAGCTGTGATTCTCTCGTTGCAGGAGGTTGGACTACATGACCCCGGGGGGGGGGGGGAGTCCCTTCAAACTTTACAATTCTATAATTCATAAATAATATGATCAGGGACATATTGCCCTGCCCCTTAAAAAGCGGATGACTCCCAGAGACCTGTGGGAATGGGATTAGAGTGTTCAAAGTGGGAGATTGGCAGGTATGACCAATGGGGTGCTCCCTTTGGCAAGCCTTGTTGAAAAGGAACAGGCGCTGCACATGAGATCTCACTCTGCAGGGTCAGGGAATCGTAGAATTGTAGGCTCCTGTGTTAAGAGCTCGAGCTCATTTTGCTTATTTCCCATGCTCTGTGCATTAGTATAGAAACAACCAAAACCACAAGTATTTCCCTCCAGTGTCTATGATGCAATTGTTTTCATAACGTTGGAAGCATTTCCCTGTTTTCTTTGTTGTAAGCCGCTTTGAGCATGATTTTTGCTGTGTGTGTGTGTGTGTGGAAAAACTGCGTACAAATGAATGAATGAAGCCTGTGTCTCTGCTGGAGACATGCAGAATTATACGCAGGGTTTTATGTGCATCCCCCACAAACTGAACCCAGCAAGGGGGCTTGGCTATTTAATCCAGGAGTGGTCAGCTGGAAACCAGTTCCTGTGGTTGGCTGGAAGTCAACACTCCCAGTAATATTTGCAAATTGCAAGAGGTTTGTTTGGGCTTTTGTATGTAATATGTGGGTCCTTGTATTCATACTACAGCTGGGGACCTGATTTGATAAATTGTTATGGTCTAATCTTTTCTCAAGGGATGTGGGTGGTGCTGTGGGTTAAACCACAGAGCCTAGGGCTTGCTGATCAGATCGGTGGTTCGAATCCCCGCGATGGGGTGAGCTCCCATTGCTCAGTCCCTGCTCCTGCCAAACTAGCAGTTCAAAAGCACGCCAAAGTGCAAGTAGATAAATAGGTATCTATCTTCCGGTGGGAAGGTAAACGGCGTTTCCGTGCGCTGCTCTGGTTCGCCAGAAGCGGCTTAGTCATGCTGGCCACATGACCCAAAAGCTGTACGCCGGCTCCCTCGGCCAGTAAAGCGAGATGAGTTCCACAACCCGAGTCGGCCACGACTGGACCTAATGGTCAGGGGTCCCTTTACCTTTAATCTTTTCTCAGTTAGGAACCTAGGAAGCTGTCTTATGTGAAGTTAGACCCACTGGCCCATTGAGCCAAGTGTTCCCAACACTGACTGGCAGCCCAATTCTCCAGGGTTTCAGAATGGTGACATTGCCAGGGTCATAGCTGAAAAGCGTCCCTTATTTGGCGGGACAGTCCCTTATCCCAACGCCATGTCCCGCTGCTGTCCCTTATTGATGATGTCCCTTAAATTTCCCGGGTTTCAAAGGAAGCAGCTCCTGTCCCTCCCTCCTTGCCGGCCAGGGAGGAGGGAGGCTCCAACTGTGTTGCTTGGCTGCGTTGCTCACCCAATAAGGAGTCTAAGAACGACTGGGGGGTGGAGCTTGCATGCCTTGTGCCGATCAAATCGGCCGCATTGCCTGGGGACTCGCCTTTGCTCAGCGCTTCCCAGCGGAGAGGTGATGGTGGTTTTCCTTGATGCATCCCCTTTGCCGGGTTGCTGCGCTATGGGAACCACCGCTTGAGGCTTCGTTTGGCTGCTGGTTGACTAAAATCCCTTATTTTGGCTGCTGGTCCCTTATTTTCGAGGCTGCTGGTCCCTTATTTTCAAATCTGTAAGTTGACAGCTATGGCCAGGGCTCCCAGGCAGATGTTCTGCCACAGGGACCTTCCAGTTAAATATCCACGGGAAAAGGAGTTGTTCTGAATTATAGGTGCTATTCCTCCATTGCAACGGGTTGGACCAGATGACCTTGGGATCCCTTCCAGCCCTGCCCTCCTGCAATTCTCATGCCTTGCTACTCTTTCTAGCTGCTGAGGCTCAAAGCAGACTGGACTCTGGACTCTTTTGTTTCCTCCCCCCTTCCCTGCCCCCCCTGGCCTCCACCCCCCACCACACCCCCACTGTGTGGCAAATGCATTATGCAAACTGGCCGCCAGAGGGAGATGGCAAGCCGGATTGGGGAGAAATTGCATGCCTGGCTTTGGGTGACCTCTTTGCCCGCAAAGCAAAGAGAGATGCTCAATGTGGCTTTAGCGTTTGCTTCGTCCAAGAGGTAGGACCCACCTGGGTTGTCCACACCGGTCTGGATGCAGTCGTCCAGGGTGAAGCCGCTGGGAGTCTCCTTGCCACGCAGCTGTTCGTAAAGCTCCTTGGTGAGGACCTTGGCCATGTGGTTGTTGTGTTTGGAGAGGTCAGGGAACTCCTCATCACACTTGTAGTTCATCTTGTACTTGTTGTGGGTGTTTCCGAAAGGCATGGTGGCGGGTGGCGGGGAGAGTCCTGTGGCAAGAAAGCAGGGCACAGCGTTGGGGGCTTTTTAAGTTTGCAGGTAGGTGCAATAGGGCTTTACAAAAATCACCGTATTTTTTGCTCTATAAGACTCACTTTTCCCCTTCTAATAAGTAAGGGGAAATGTGTGTGTGCGTCTTATGGAGCGAATGCGGGCTGCGCAGCTATCCCAGAAGCCAGAACAGCAAGAGGGATTGCTGCTTTCACTGCGCAGCGATCCCTCTTGCTTTTCTGGCTTATGAGATTCAGAATATTTTTTCCCCTTGTTTTCCTCCTCCAAAAACTAGGTACGTCTTGTGGTCTGGTGCGTCTTATAGAGCGAAAAATACGCTATGTGTGGCATGGAGATAGCAGAGAGAGAGAAGTTTTTCCACCCCGCAAGGTAAAGGTAAAGGGACCCCTGAACATTAGGTCCAGTTGTGGCCGACTCTGGGGTTGCAGCTCTCATCTCGCTTTACTGGCCGAGGGAGCCAGCGTACAGCTTCCGGGTCATGTGGCCAGCATGACTAAGCCTCTTCTGGCAAACCAGAGCAGCGCATGGAAACGCCGTTTACCTTCCCGTCAGAGCAGTACCTATTTATCTACTTGCACTTTGACGTGCTTTCGAACTGCTAGGTTGGCAGGAGCAGGGACCGAGCAAAGGGAGCTCACCCCGTCGCGGGGATTCGAACCGCCAGCCTTCTGATCGGCAAGCCCTAGGCTCTGTGGCTTAGACCACAGTGCCATCTGCATCCTCTCTCCATAACGCAATGAGACTGAGCGTTGGATGATTTGGGACGGAGGAAAGAAAGTCGTCCTTCGTACAGCACATAGTTAAACTATGGAACTCGCTGCTGAAGGAAACAGCGACAGCCACGAACCTGGATGGCATTAAAAGAGGATGGGGAAAATTCATGGAGGAGGAAATGCCTATTGCTATCTATTAGCCATAACGGTTATTGCTCTGCCTCCACCGTTGGAGGCAGCAGTGCTCCTAAATCCCAGCTTCTGGAAACCACAGGAGGAGAGGAGAAGGCTCTGCGTTCGAATCCTGTTTGCAGGTTCCCCAGAAGAAGCATCTGGGATGCTGGACTTGTTGGGCTGTTGGCCTGAACCAGCAGCCAGGCTCTTCCGAGGTTCTGAATGAGGGGCCTATCCACTTTCTCCACCTCCTTCTTAATTTGCCCAGCCGTTTTTCTTGAGATCCGGGAACTTGAAGCGTGCAAAGCACACCGGCAGCCTCTGTGGCAAGGGCTGTTCCATGGGTCTGGGCTTATTCTAGATATGCATTATTATTATTATTATTATTATTATTATTATTATTATTATTAATTCCCCTTGCGCCCAGCCTCTCTGCTGGGGAGTGGAGAGTTCCCAAGGTGGCGAGGAATCCCATTCCCAGCTCTGCGGCCTGTCTGTATGGAACCCATATGGAGAGGTCAAGAGGCGCCCCCCTAGGTGCCAAGTGGGTGGGGAGGTGTGGGGCAGGTGGGCGTGCAGGCTCCAGCACTCCTATCTAGTTGCCGCCAGTGGAGAGCCAGGGATAATTTTAGCCCTCGGCCCCTCGGAAACCGGTTTATTTATAGCCGACTTTCTTGTCCACAAAAGGGCCCCCGATGGCGTGGAAGAACATTTTGGCTGCCAGCTCAGCTTGCATTCCAGCGGCTACTTTTGCAAAGTGTCAGCGGTCCCCGGATCCAAGTCCCAAGTGAGGAATCCAATCTCCAGGCGGGGTGAGGGGGGGTGGGGAGGGAAGTGGGGAAAGCACTCTGCATGCAGCAACGAAGGAGAGAGGGGGAGAGTTTGGCAGGCGCTTGCAGGAGGGCTGGCCAGTGGGCGCATGCCAGGGTCTTCCTGGACCTCCTCTCCAGCTCACAAACAGCAAGGACACTTGGGCACTCAGCAAGGTCATTGCAAGGTTTGGGGTCACTGGCGCCATTTGGGGCCGTCCGAAAAGAAGGGCAGCTCTAAGAGCCTGGCAACCCTATACTTGGCCATTCTAGGGGGCGAAGCACCGAAGCAGATTGCTGGAGTAGGGGGTCCCTGCTGGCGCCCCAAATTCTCTGGACTGCCACCCACGCTCCCCATCCACTCGACAGATCAAATTCCAGATTTTAAAAAATCTGGCCTGCCTTGTAGGCGACGCACCTGCAGCTGTTGCTGCCCGTTTCTCTGTCCTCCCTTCTCCCACCCCACACGCCCAAATCTGTTGGAACCAGAGACGGCTGTTACCTGACAGGGAGAATCAAATTCTGCAAAATCCCCAGGGGCTTGGCGCTGCCTTGTCTCACTCCAGCACAACAGGTGACCCGAAAGCCTGGCTCAAGGACCTAGACATATATACCCTGTGCCCCGCTGCCATTGGCCGAACGCTGACAAGCAGCCAGCCTCCGATTGGGCGTTGCTTCCCCGTCCACGCTTGAAATTTGGGTCAGGAGCTTTCTTCGCCTCCGTCCCCTGATGGAGCACAAGCGTCTCCTGCAGGGCTCTCCTTTCCCCCCCCAGAGGCAAAGCTCAGCCACAGGTTCTGCTTCCGCAATGCAGGGCCCAAAAATACGTGAAGCGAGTGGATTGGAGCATGTGCAGAGTGCTCCTTCACAATGCGTCGGGACCAGGAGCTGGCTCTTCTTATGTAATTAAAGTGCAAAAGGAGAGGTTGCTGGATCAGGCCCATCTAGTCCTCCAGAATCCTGTGCTCACATAATACCCCTAAGAACCTGGGAATCTGGGTAGACTGTCTCTGGAGCTGGAGGTTATAATAATAATAATTTATTATTTATACCCCGCCCATCTGGCTGAGTTTCCCCAGCCACTCTGGGCGGCTTCCAACCAAGTGTTAAAAACAATATAGCATTAAATATTAAAAACTTCCCTAAACAGGGCTGCCTTCAGATGTCTTTTAAAAAGAAGATAGCTGCTTATTTCCTTCACATCTGAAGGGAGGGCATTCCACAGGGCGGGTGCCACTACCAAGAAGGCCCTCTGTTTGGTTCCCTGTAACCGCACTTCTCACAACGAGGGAACCGCCAGAAGGCCCTCGGCGCTGGATCTCAGTGTCCGGGCTGAACGATGGGGATGGAGACGCTCCTTCAGGACCCAGGCCATTTAGGGCTTTCAAGGTCAGCACCAACACTTTGAATTGTGCTTGGAAACGTACTGGGAGCCAATGCAGATCTCTCAGGACAGGTGTTATGGGGTCTCGGCGGCTGCTCCCAGTCACCAGTCTAGCTGCCGCATTCTGGATTAATTGCAGTTTCCAAGTCACCTTCAAAGGTAGCCCCACGTAGAGCGCATTGCAGTAGTCCAAGCGGGAGATAACTAGAGCATGCACCACTCTGATGAGACAGTCTGTGGGCAGGGAGGGTCTCATCCTGCGTACCAGATGGAGCTGGTAGACAGCCACCCTGGACACAGAATGGATCTGCGCCTCCATGGACAGCAGTGAGTCCAGAATGACTGCCAGGCTGCGCACCTGGTCCTTCAGGGGCACAGTTACCCCATTCAGGACCAGGAATTCCCCCACACCCGCCTGCCCCGTCCCCCCAAAACAGTACTTCAGTCTTGTCAGGATTCAACCTCAATCTGTTAGCCGCCATCCATAAGAACATAGGATGAGCCTGGTTGCTGGATCAGGCCAATGGCCCATCTTGTCCAGCATCCTGTTCTCTCAGGGGCCACCCAGATGCCTGGATCCTCGTGAGCAGGATTCAAGCCCAAGAACCCTCTCCCCTGGCCAAACTCTGCTGAATCAGACAAATGGATTCATCCTAGCGTCCTGCTTCTGCTATCCAGATGCTTCTATGACGTTCAGAACACAATGGTGACAAGAGCCCACCCATCCCTAGGAACTGGTATTCAGAGCTAGACTGCCTCTGAGCATGCAAAGAGGCCTGCGTCTGATCCTGCACCCTGTTCTCACAGTGGCCGGCCAGATATTCCAATGGGAAGTCCACCAATGGGGTCTGAGTGGATCTGAAGCCCTCTCCCCACTTCTGAGACCCCTCAGTGGGTATTCAGAGGCATGCCTTCTCTGAACACAGCCATCTTGCCTAATAGCCTTCAATAGCTCTTTTCTCCGCCGTAAATTGGTCCAATCATCTTTTAAAGCCATACGCGCTCCTGCAGCAGGGAGTTCCACCGTTTAACTCTGCACTGTGCGATTTCTAACAGTTATGAAGAAGTTGAAATGAGGTTGAGTCGAGGGTAATTTTTTGTAAAGTGTTTTAAAAAAAAAGTTTGGCAGTCTTTTACTTTTTTACGTAAACGACGTCAAGAACATGCAAAGTGTTCTGGTGAGAGATACCAGCTCGACTCCTGCCAATGAGCGCTGGCGGTTGAGGACGAACCTTTGGAAACGGAAGCTGCGAATGCACAGAACTGGGCAAGTTTTAATTTAAGGCCACAGCAGTGTTGCTACCGTATTTTCCGCTCTGTAAGACGCACCAGACCACAAGACGCACCTAGTTTTGGAGGAGGAAAACAAGAAAAAAAATATTGTGAATCTCAGAAGCCAGAACAGCAAGAGGGATCGCTGCGCAGCGAAAGCAGCAATCCCTCTTGCTGTTCTGGCTTCTGGGATAGCTGCGCAGCCTGCATTCACTCCATAAGACGCACACACATTTCCCCTTACTTTTTAGGAGGGAAAAAGTGAGTCTCATAGAGCAAAAAATGCTGTATCTTATCTCTTTTCCTTCTCCTTTCACTTGAATTTCTTTACTGCCTTCTTTAAGTTACAAACATGTCTGTGTACCTTATTGAAAATGAAATGGAAATACGTATATTTAAAGACAAAACTCTGCTGCAAGAAGAAAAACTGTCTATGTCCTGAAAATCCCAACATTCACCTTATTTGGGTGCCTGTGGGTTCTGGCGTTAGGCGAGACAGAGAAAGGCCTTTCTCTCTCCAATTTCTCCATGACATGCCTAATTTTATAAACTTCTATCACGCTGCCTCTTCCTCAGCTTTCCTCTAAACTGCAGGCTCCATCCCTTTGATGTTTTTCGTGGCCCTTTTCTGACCCTTTCCTAACTGTAAAGGTAAAGGTAAAGGGACCCCTGACCATTAGGTCCAGTCGCGGACAACTCTGGGGTTGCAGCGCTCATCTCGCTTTACTGGCCGAGGGAGCCAGCGTACAGCTTCCGGGTCATGTGGCCAGCATGACTAAGCCACTTCTGGCGAACCAGAGCAGCACATGGAAACACCGTTTACCTTCCCGCCAGAAGGTATTTATCTACTTTGACGTGCTTTCGAACTGCTAGGTTGGCAGGAGCAGGGACTGAGCAATGGGAGCTCACCCCGTCGTGGGGATTCGAACCGCCGACCTTCTGATCGGCAAGTCCTAGGCTCTGTGGTTTAACCCACAGCGCCACCCGTGTTCCTAACTGTACAGCATCTTTTTGAGGTGAGGCAGCCAGAACGCTACAAGGGATTGGACCAGATGACTCTTTAGTTTCCTTCCAGCTGTACAATGCTATGCTTCGATGATTCCCTATTTGTAGAGCAGCCTTACGTTAATTGGCGGTTTTGTTTTCAGATTCTTCCCTAATGATTCCTGGCAGGATGTGTGCCTTTTCACACAGCTGCTGCACCTGGTCAGCCTTTTGAGCTGCCCTGGCAAAGAGGTCCAAACCAGACCCCTTCTGCCTCCATCTGATTGCTCTCTCCCTCCCTGAGGACCCTCTGAGTCAGAGACCATTATCACCCTCTGCGCCAACAAGTGCCAAGTATTTGTCGTGGGCAGAAGGACCTTCTGTTTTCGGCTATCCTTTGGCAAGCAATTGCAAAACCGCCTATCTTTTTTTTTTAATTTTATTTAACATAATTATTACAAAATATAAGCAAAATATTGCAAATTCTTACATACATATATATTTCAGATAAGCACACAGATATAAAAAAAGAAGAACAAAGGAAAAAGGAATAAAAGAAAAAAGGAGAAAAAGAAGAAGAAAAGTTGGAAGAATTTCTTCCCAATTTATTCCACAGATATTGACTTCCATCGCTTACACTGCACTTCCTATATACATTTTAAGCAAAATCGTATCTGTTATTCCGTATTTCCTCCACACAATCTCATACAAATATTCTAATCAGTAAGCTTTCTAAATCTTTCAAATAAAGGTAAAGGTACCCCTGCCCGTCAGGGCCAGTCGTGACCGACTCTAGGGTTGCGCGCTCATCTCACTCAAGAGGCCGTGAGCCGGCGCTGTCCAAAGACACTTCTGGGTCACGTGGCCAGCGTGACAAAGCTGCATCTGGCGAGCCAGCACCAGCGCAGCACACGGAAACGCCGTTTACCTTCCCGCTAGAAAGCGGTCCCTATTTATCTACTTGCACTGCGAGGTGCTTTCGAACTGCTAGGTTGACAGGAGCTAGGACCGACAACGGGAGCTCACCCCGTCGCGGGGATTCGAACCACCGACCTTCCGATCAGCAAGTCCTAGGCACTGAGGTTTAACCCACTGCGCCACCTGCGGTCCCTAAATCTTTCATAAACCTATTCTAAACACAACCAATACCTTACATTTAATCTTTGTCTACATAAATAACACTGGGCAACAATTTTTTACTTTTTGAATGTTGTCTAGATTTCTACAACTGATTTAGGGTATTTTTGCAATGCTGAATCAGGAAATGGCATCTGTTTCTCTCCATCAAGTCAGGTTTACTGTAAACTGAATGGTGGGCATTGATAAAGGTAAGTACACGTAAATTGCATGTTGCTTCACCATTTTTCAAACTTCCGTTTCTTCGAGCTCCAGGAATGCTCAGCAGCAGGGAGGTCTCTCTTCAGAGTCCAACAGTAGTCAGCCATCATGACTGCGTCCCAGCGACCCTGATACCTGGTCTCCATCTCTTTCATGTCCTGATGGAATCTTTCCCCTTGCTCGTCACTCATTGAACCCAGGTTCTCAGGAAACCGGGCCATATGTGAAAATAGGTAGTGCATCTTGACGCTCATGTTGCAGCCCAGGTTTCTGAAAGCAGTCAGCATGTTGTTGACAAGTTCTGCGTAGTTTCTGGCCTTATTGTTGCCAAGAAAGTTCTTCACTACCAGAACAAATGCCTTCCACGCTTCCAGTTCCACTTTGGTCATTGAGTTTCCAAACTCTGGATCCCTGGTGAGCTGACGGATCTGAGGACCGTCAAAGATGCCAGCTTTCAACTTCTCCATGGTCAATCCTGGAAAAGCCTGGCACAAGTAAGTGAAGCAGTCACCATCCTTGTCCAGAGCCTTGGTGAACTGCTTGGTGAAGCCGAGCTTGATGTGCAGCGGTGGGAAGAGTATTCTGTCTCTGTCCACCAGAGGGTTGTTTATGACATTCCTTTCTTTGCAAGGCACCAATTCCTCCCGCACAGGCCAGTCCTTCTTCATGTAATGCTGAGCACGGTCCCTACTATCCCACATGCACAGAAAACATGGGTACTTGGTAAAGCCAGACTGTTGTCCCAACAAAAAGTTCACCATCTTCAGGTCAACACAAATAAACCACTTATGCTGATCATAACCAATTTTCTCCAGCACATACTTCACCGCTTCATAGTTCTCCTTCAGTGTACTTGAGTGAGCCAGGGGTATAGAGGCAAACTGGTTGCCATTGTGCAGCAGAACACATTTCAGTGATCGCTTGCTGCTGTCAATGAACATTGGGTACATACTGTGGCACTCCAAGCTTGAGCAGAAGCTGCGCAATATTTGCACAGTACACCAAGTCCTTCTCTTCTGAGAAAAAACGGAGGTACTCTTGATGCCTGTTGCGGAAAAAGCTGATGCGAGCACTGTCAGAGAGGAGGTTTTTTCCCTTCAATCTGGATGCCAGCAGTTCAGCAGAGTCCTTTGACAAGCTGAGGCCGCGAACTAGATCATTCAACTCCTTTTGGGAAAATGGATGTGGAGCATCATCTTCAAGAACCACTTCTTCTTCTTCATGTCCTTCAACACTGGAGGCATCTTCGTCACTGATGTCAGGAAGTTCTCCGAAGATAGGCACTGGAATTTCATCACAATGAGCTACAGGACGACGTGCTGATTGAAGATCAGGATTAACTTAGTTTTGATCTCCCAACTTTATGCTTTGCCGCACCAATTTATGGAAGATTTCGAGGTTTTATGACTTCAAACTGATCCCTTTCCGACATAATCACCCAGAACTATCGGACCTGAATATTTCTTGTCATTAAAATAATCATTTCCAATCAAAACAATTATTCGACATGGCATTTTACCCCCACCAACTTCTTCTAAAATGCTCCACACAAACGTACATGTGAACAAAAATGTAAAAAAACGACATGTGGCCATAGCTCAAAAACTTGACCTGATTGAGCAAAACCAATGTGATTTTTGGATTCAGCGCATCAGATTCATCCTAAATCAACTGAAAAAAACGCAGACAACAAATTTGTTGTTGACCAGTGTAATCATTTAAGCATTTCCATTGTTTCTGGACTATATTGTTTGGGTGCAAAACCGTCTTATCATTTGCATAAGGTTGAGCCTGCTAATTGCTCTCCCCGCCCCCTGAATCCAGTGGGTCCATTTCAGCGGGCAGAGAGGGGGGCGGTTTGGCCCTGAAAGATCCCCACCCCGCTTGGCAGCAAAAGCTGGTGGAAGCTATAGAAATTCTTGCCGTTCCCGGATTCCCAGGCCTGGGAGAGCTGCAAGGCGTTTCTTCTCCAGGGTCTTTCCTTTTGGCCGTGCCAAAGGGGCCCCCCTCCCCGAACATCCCAGCCCCCAACTAGACAGCCTCCACCCCGCCCCCAAGTGGTATGTTGCACCTGCTGGGGTCTGGAAGATGCTCAACACACAAACACCATTCCAGGACTGGTATGCGATGCAGACGGACCTTCTCTGCTTTATCCAAATGGAGGAGACCCAATCTGCGCTCCTGACAGCTGCAGTGAAAGTGGGGCCCCAGCCACAGATGACACTGGTGGTAACTGGAACCCTGACAGATGCATCTGGGGGGGGCAAGGTTTGATCTCCTGCCGCCCCCTCCCTTCTTGGGCATGAGGGAATCCCCCCCAGGGTATGTCCGTTGGATTAGAACAGTGGAGCGGATGAATTTATGGAGGGCAAAGGTATTTGACACCTGCCGTTTTTAATTTGCAGCTACTGCTCTCATCATAGCATCAACAGGCGAGAGGAGGCAGTGGGACGTAGTGGTTAGAGTGGTTTGTTAGAACAAACAAGATGAATTTTAACAGGGAGTATTGCACTTCGGCAAAAAAAATGAGAGGCACAAATACAAGATGGGTGACACCTGGCTTGAGAGCAGTACATGTGAAAAGGATCTAGGAGTCTTGGTTGACCACAAACTTGAAATGAGCCAACAGTGTGACGTGGCAGCTAAAAAAGCCAATGCAATTCTGGGCTGCATCAATAGGACTAGATCAAGGGAAGTAATAGTGCCACTGTATTCTGCTCTGGTCAGACCTCACCTGGAGTACTGTGTCCAGTTCTGGGCACCACAGTTCAAGAAGGACACTGACAAACTGGAACGTGTCCAGAGGAGGGCAACCAAAATGGTCAAAGGCCTGGAAACGATGCCTTATGAGGAACGGCTAAGGGAGCTGGGCATGTTTAGCCTGGAGAAGAGGAGGCTAAGGGGTGATATGATAGCCATGTTCAAATATATAAAAGGATGTCACATAGAGGAGGGAGAAAGGTTGTTTTCTGCTGCTCCAGAGAAGCGGACACGGAGCAATGGATCCAAACTACAAGAAAGAAGATTCCACCTCAACATTAGGAAGAACTTCCTGACAGTAAGAGCTGTTCGACAGTGGAATTTGCTGCCAAGGAGTGTGGTGGAGTCTCCTTCTTTGGAGGTCTTTAAGCAGAGGCTTGACAACCATATGTCAGGAGTGCTCTGATGGTGTTTCCTGCTTGGCAGGGGGTTGGACTCGATGGCCCTTGTGGTCTCTTCCAACTCTATGATTCTATGATTCTAGAGCAGCGGTTCTCAAACTTTTGTCCCTGGGCCACACTTTCAGAAGAATGCTGCCGTCACGCCAGTTTATTTTACTGATAAGAAATGCGTTGGGAAACGCAACAGGGATTGTCCTCTGTATAACGCAGAATCGTAGAATTGTGGAGTCAGAAAGGATTGCAAGAATCATCTAGGTCCAACCCCGGAGCAATGGAGGTATCCTTTGTCCAACGTGGGGCTCGAACCCTAAGAGTCTCGTGCTCTACCAATGCTCTCGTTTTGAGAAGATATCTCTCCATATTCTGCAAATAACAAAAAATATTTTGATAAAATACTGTACTGTTTAAATGTTTCTTTTATCATCCTGGAGTCTTCCTGCCACATTTTAGCCTCTTCTCCTGCCCCAGTCTTTGAGAACCTCTAGGTTAGAGCGGACTAGGACTTGGCCGAGACCTGGGTTCAAATCCCCCCTTAAGACATGGAATTCACATGTGACCTTGGGGACCAGTCTCTCTCTCTCTCTCTCTCTCTCTCTCTCTCTGCCTAACCTTATCTCACAGGGTTTTGCTGTGGGGATTAAATAAGGAAGCGGAGACTCATGCAAGCCACCTAGGACTAGGACGCCTTGGAGAAATTAGGTGGGATATAAGTTCAGTAAAAGGAACACGGGTGGTGCTGTGGGTTAAACCACAGATCCTAGGACTTGCCGATCAGAAGGTCGGTGGTTCGAATCCCCGCGACAGGGTGAGGTCCTGTTGCTCAGTCCCTGCTCCTGCCAACCTAGCAGTTTGAAAGCACGTCAAAGTGCAAGTAGATAAATAGGTACCACTCCGGCGGGGAGGTAAACAGTGTTTCCGTGCGCTGCTCTGGTGTGCCAGAAGCGACTTAGTCCTGCTGGCCACATGACCCGGAAGCTGTACGCCGGCTCCCTCGGCCAGTAAAGCGAGATGAGCGCTGCAACCCCAGAGTCGGCCACGACTGGACCTAATGGTCAGGGGTCCCTTTACTTTTACCTTACGTTCAGTAAACACAAAGTAAATAAATAACATGGCAGAAAATTGAGACCCTAACTGGAGTTTGGTGGCCTTTCTAGTCCAGAATCCTGTTCTCATAGTGGCCGCCCAGATGCCTCCATTGGGAACCCAAAAGCAGCATTCAAGCACAATAACTGCCTCCCCTCCTGCCATTTCCTGCAACTGGTATTCCGAAGCATTGCTGTCTCTGACTGTGGAGACAGAGCATAGCCATTGTCGTTAGTAGCAGCCACTGATAGCTCTCTCCTCCTCTGTGAATTTCTCCAGTCCTCTTCTAAAGCCTTCTGAGTCGGTGGCTATTGCTGCCTAAAGTGGCAGGGAGTTCCACAGTCTGAACTCTGCGCCACATGAATAAAAGCACTGCCAGCTGCCCACAGGTGCTTGTCGCTGATGCCAGCCTTGGGAGATAATAATAATAATGATAATAATAATAACAATAATTTTTATTTATATCCCGCCCTCCCCAGCCAAAGCTGGGCTCAGAGCAGCGAACAACAATAAAAGTACAGTGGTACCTCGGGCTATGGGACGCGGGTGGTGCTGTGGGTAAAACCTCAGTGCCTAGGACTTGCCGATCGTATGGTCGCCGGTTCGAATCCCTGCGGCGGGGTGAGCTCCCGTCTTTCGGTCCCAGCTCCTGCCCACCTAGCAGTTCGAAAGCACCCTAAAAAGTGCAAGTAGATAAATAGGTACCGCTTTATAGCGGGAAGGTAAACGGCGTTTCCGTGTGCTGCGCTGGTGCCGGCTCGCCAGAGCAGCTTCGTCACGCTGGCCACGTGACCCGGAAGTGTCTGCGGACAGCGCTGGTTCCCGGCCTCTAGAGTGAGATGAGCGCACAACCCTAGGGTCGGACACGACTGGCCCGTACGGGCAGGGGTACCTTTACCTCGGGCTACATGTGCTTCAGGCTACATACGCTTCAGGTTAGAGACTCCGCTAACCCAGAAATAGTACCTCGGGTTAAGAACTTTGCTTCAGGATGAGAACAGAAATTGTGCTCCGGCGGCGCGGCAGCAGCGGGAGGCCCCATTAGCTAAAGTGGTTCTTCAGGTTAAGAACAGTTTCAGGTTAAGAACGGACCTCCGGAACGAATTAAGTTCTTAACCCGAGGTACCACTGTAACACAGTTTACATAAAATCACAATCAATTTATTGAAATATATGATGGCAGAGGGTGGGATGCGGTGGCAGGCAGGAACAGGTGAAGGATATCATCCTTCAATCTGAACACAGCTGGGGAATTGTAGGGGTGGGAGGGGGGACTGAGGGCTTGTGCTCCAGGTGCCCCTCCGTCTTATTTGACATCTGCCCCCCCTAACGACTGGATGCCTCTTGGCCTGCCTCCTTAGATTATTGGGGGGGCAGAGGGAAGACACCTCCTGCATGTAATTTGACATGCACAAAACCTCCCAGGGCGTGGGGTCATCTTTCCTACCGCCGCCACCGCCTAGGCGCACATTTCTAAGCTCAGGGCTTTATATAGGCTGCAATTTCTCAGCTGGCCCCCTTCCCAACCTCTGCACCCTGGGCCCCCAAAACAGCCGGGCGATTGGGTTTCGCCCTCCCAGCCCCCTTTATATAGGGGCAGCCAAAGGAGGGCAGGGGACCTGACAGCAGCTGCTTCTCAACAGTGATTTGTGGGAACCTGATCTCATCATCTCGCGCAGCCCCCACCCCCCAGGTTGGCATGCCTGCTGCCTCCTGGCAAAGGACTGCCCACTCGATTGACCTTGAGGCCTGCGAAGGAAGGGGAAGGCCGCAGGGGAGAGGGACGGAGAGATTAGAGGTGTGGGATTTGGAGGGTGAAAGCGTTTTGCAGAGCTGATATGCCGGCTGGGGGGGTCATAGAACCACAGAACTGTAGCGTGATCGGAAGGGATCCCAGAGGCGATCCATCCCAACGCCTTGCAACGCAGCGGGATCAAGGGTCATCTAGGGAGAGGCCGTTGCTCAGAGGGCAGAACACCTGCTTTGCATGCAGAATGTCACAGGGTTCGATCCCTGAACGGCTTCTCCAGGTAAGGCTGGCAATCTTCCCCTCCATTGCCTGAAAACCCAGAGAGCAGTGTAGACCAGGGGTCAGCAAGCTTTTTCGGCAGGAAGCCGGTCCGCTGTCCCTCAGACCTTGTTAGGGGCCGGACTATATGTGATAGGAATTTTATGGTCTTAGATATATGGTAATGTTCATAAGTGCACCAACCAAGCACATACATAGATCAGGACAGGAAGACCAACCTGGAACCATTTTGATTCCTCAACTGACCAAATCTTTTCTCTGCAAGGTCAAAATGGAAGAGCCTCCCCATTGTCTTTTCCATCAAAAATCCTGTCTTAAGGGTATGTCTGTGTTTGAATAGGGTGTGAGCCTGTGACATGGCCCAGGAACTACCATATATTTCATCCCATAGGACGCTCCGTCCCATAGGATGCACCTAGTTTTTTGGGGAGGAAATAAAGGGAAAATAAATTTCCTTTATTTCCCCCACAAAAGCAGGTCGGAAAAACCGAACCAGGTCGAGGAACAGCGGGATGGCGGCGCTGCGCCTGCCTGCTGTCCCCCGAGCTTGTGGGGCTGGCCAATGTCTGCCCGGCGTGAGGGGCGCTCTGCTTCAGGGCGCCTCACCCGCCGGGCGGCAGGCTGCTATCCACAGCGTGGGGAGCCCTGCGGGGAACTCCCGCAGGGCTGCCTAGGCTGCGGGTGTCTTCCTGAAGCCTGGAGAGCGAGAGGGGTCGGTGCGCACCGACCCCTCTCGCTCTCCAGGCTTCAGCAAAAGCCTGCATTCGCCCCGTAGGACGCACCCAGATTTACCCTTCATTTTTGGAGGGGAAAAAGTGCGCCCTATAGGGCGAAAAATACGGTAAGTATTTATCATTACAAAAGACTGGCCAGGCTCCCCAGGCAATCCAATCAAGTAACCTGCCAGACAGGAGATAAACAACAACAGGAGAAAAATATATATTAAAATTTCTGTTTTAGACTGCCTTTTTCTGTGATGTAGGTGTGATGTATGTGAGGGGTGGTCTTAGGTTACACCCCTTCTGTGATGTATGTATGATGTTTCTGGGGGTGGTCTTGATCTACAGGGTGGCAATTTCAAAAGTCTTTATAAGGTCTTGCACACCATTTTTCTGGGTCCCTCCTCTCTCCGGGTGAGGGGAGCACCCTGTTGCAACAGATCAATAAAGGCCAAGCCTACAGGCTGCTGTTTTGCTCCAAGTTATCCTGGTTGGTGTCTTTGTTTTTTGTCCAAGGGAGCCCTCGGATTTTTCCGTTAACATATATTTTGGAAAAAATTAATGGACAAATTCCTATGCCCCACAAATAACCCAGAGATGCATTTTAAATAAAAGCACACATTCTACTCATGTAAAAACACGCTGGTTCCTGGACCGTCCGCAGGCGGATTTAGAAGGCAATTGGGCCGAATCCGGCCCTCGGGCCTTAGTTTGCCTACCCATGGTGTGTAGACAGCCCTGCGCTAGATGGACCAATGGGTTTGGGTCAGGATAAGGCAAAGTTCCTGCATTCTCCTGTCCCTGACCTGTTTGCTACTACAGTGGTACCTCAGGTTAAGTACTTAATTTGTTCCGGAGGTCCGTTCTTAACCTGAAACTGTTCTTAACCTGAAGCACCACTTTAGCTAATGGGGCCTCCTGCTGCCGCCGCACGATTTTTGTTCTCATCCTGAAGCAAAGTTCTTAACCTGAAGCACTATTTCTGGGTTAGCAGAGTCTGTAACCTGAAGCGTCTGTAACCTGAAGCATATGTAACCTGAGGTACCACTGTAGTTAGAGCACAGTCCCCAATCCTTTCGTAACAGTAGGAACTCGTGGATGTCCAGTGACCCTGAACGATGCTGGAAGATCGAGAGCAGAGAAAAGAAAGTGCTTTTTTAAATTATCTTCTGTAGATCTCTGGGTGGTTTGCAACATAAAAATACAAGGAGAAGAAAAACACAAAATATGGAACTCCCTGCCACAGTAGGCAGTTGTTGTTGTTGTTTAGTCATTTAGTGGTGTCCGACTCTTTGTGACCCCCTGGACCAGAGCACGCCAGGCACTCCTGTCTTCCACTGCCTCCCGCAGTTTGGTCAAACTCATGCAGGCAGCTTCGAGAACACTGTCCCACCATCTCGTCCTCTGTCGTCCCCTTCTCCTTGGGCCCTCCATCTTTCCCAGCATCAGGGTCTTTTCCAGGGAGTCTTCTCTTCTCATGAGGTGGCCAAAGTCTTGGAGCCTCAGCTTTAGGATCTGTCCTTCCAGTGAGCACTCAGGGCTGATTTCCTTCAAAATGGAGAGGTTTGATCTTCTTACAGTCCATGGGACTCTCAAGAGTCTTCTCCAGCACCAGAATTCAAAAGCATCCATTCTTCGGCGATCAGCCTTCTTTATGGTCCAGCTCGCACTTCTATACATCACTACTGGGAAAACCAGAGCTTTAACTATACGGACCTTTGTTGGCAAGGTGATGTCTCTGCTTTTTAAGATGCTGTCTAGGTTTGTCATTGCACAGTAGGCAGTGGCGGCCGCAAATCCACCAATTCTCTTTAAAAGAGAATGAGACAAATTCATGGAGGAGAGGGCTGTCGGTGGCTGTGCTCCAAGGTCAGAGGCCGAAATGTTCAAGAGATCAAATGTTCTTTGACCTGTCCTGCATCTTCCAGTGACTCCCAGTGTCCTGAGAGAGAGCGCAAGCTTTTCCCAAGCCACACACTCCATGCCATTTTATAAATTCCTACCATGTCAGCCCTCCCTCTGCTTTTCTCTAAACTGGAAGTCCCAAATGCTCCAGCCTCCATCCCCTCCACCATTTTGTTTGCCCTTCTCTGAAGTGTACAATATCCTTCCTGAGTTGATGCAACTCTGCCCTGTGGCTGTCCGCTGGCCAGCAGGTCGAGAAGCAAAGAGGTGTTGAGATTGGTGCAGAGCCAGCTGGGCGCTCCCTAGACGCTGGGTTTGCACCTTGCTGCCCTCGCCTCACCCCTCTCCCTGCCGGCGAGAGTTCAGGTGAGCAGACCTCAGCCAAGCCAGGAGTCCAGACCCTCTAAGTGTCCCTATTTTCCATGCAGACTCCCGGATTTGGTCCCAGAATGCCCCACTTTTCCTTAAGACAACGTCCCTGCTTTCTTATTTACCGAAACATTGTAAAATTAAGGAATGTTAGAAGGATACTGGAATGAAGTTATGTGGTTTTAGCAGTAATGTTATAAAGGATTAAGTAAAAACGGATTGTTAATTGGTGAGAATGTAAAGTTATATTATATGAAGATAAATTATTAAGACAAAAACAAAGATGGAAAGGATTTGCTGAAATAGTTAACTGAACTAGAATACAAAAAAGGGAGGTGTGAGGAGGTCAAGGAAACAAGCAAATGAAAGATAAGTTATGGAAAGATTGATTTGTGTTTTAATTGTTTCTATTTTTCTGTGTTTTCTTTTTTTCTATTTTTTTCTTTTTTACTTTTGTAATTTTTTGAAACTTTAATAAATATTTTTTTAAAAAAAAAAAGCCCCTGCTTTCATCAGAGAAATGTTATTTTTATATATATATATATATATATATATATATATATATATATATATATATATAATATATATATATATATATATATGCTTTCGTAGATTTTCACGGGTACAGGAATGCAGGTTTTGGTGTCCTCGGGTGTCTTCCCGTGTAAAAGTTGGGGTGTCTAGGCGACGTTTCGACGAGGTCTCACTCGTCATCTTCAGGCTGGTGCTTTCGGCTTCTTGTTACTGGAACAGAGCAGGATCTCAGTGTTTGAGTTCCTATAAATACTGTTGAGGGGGTGTGGTGTATAGCCTCCAATGTTCTGGGCAGAGAGGAAGTTCCCAGGCTAGTGTGCCTTTTCTTCTTTTGTTCCTTAATTACTTGAGGGATATCTTGAGTGATTTCTTGAGTGATATCCTGAGTACCACTTAGGTGGGTCATTAGGTGTGGATTAGTTGCTAAAGTCTTTGTGTCTTGACCTCTTGAACTTTGTGAAGAGTTTTTCTGAGAAGATGGCTGTACTGCACTTAGTTGTGCTCTGGCTTGGCTTTGCACCAACCAAAAAATAGCCAATATCCTCAGAAACCCCAAGGATAAAATCCAGTTGGAAAACCAAGGGGTCTATGAAATACCCTGCAAAGTCTGCCCAGCCACGTACATTGGACAAACAAACAGACGAATAAATGCACGTATCGCAGAACACAAGAATGCCGTCAAAAAAGAAGAAAAAACTTCCTCTCTTTTCCAACACATGAAAGAAACAGGACACGAAATTAATTTTGCAGATTCCAAATTGCTCTTTAACATGGAACATCACCACAAGAGAATAATCATGGAAGCCATCGAGATAGAGAAACACCCTCACAACATGAACAAGCGTGACGACACATCCCGCTTGCCAGACATCTGGAAATTAGCCCTCCCCACAAAAACTGACACCAGATCCAGAGGCACACAGAACGCCATCACCAATCAACCACACCAGACCCAAACCCAGACCCTCTCCACAGATAAATTACAGACACCATCCAGTAGCCAAACCATGGTGGCACCTCCGGATGCTGCACCCCCCTGCAATCCCTACACAGATCTGGCTGACACAGGCCACAAAACCACAGCTCGCCCCTATACACGAAGCCAAGCCAGAGCACAACTAAGTGCAGTACAGCCATCTTCTCAGAAAAACTCTTCACAAAGTTCAAGAGGTCAAGACACAAAGACTTTAGCAACTAATCCACACCTAATGACCCACCTAAGTGGTACTCAGGATATCACTCAAGAAATCACTCAAGATATCCCTCAAGTAATTAAGGAACAAAAGAAGAAAAGGCACACTAGCCTGGGAACTTCCTCTCTGCCCAGAACATTGGAGGCTATACACCACACCCCCTCAACAGTATTTATAGGAACTCAAACACTGAGATCCTGCTCTGTTCCAGTAACAAGAAGCCGAAAGCACCAGCCTGAAGATGACGAGTGAGACCTCGTCGAAACGTCGCCTAGACACCCCAACTTTTACACGGGAAGACACCCGAGGACACCAAAACCTGCATATATATATATATATATATATATATATATATATATATATATATATACACTCTGGCCACCTCATGAGAAGAGAAGACTCCCTGGAAAAGACCCTGATGTTGGGAAAGATGGAGGGCACAAGGAGAAGGGGACGACAGAGGACGAGATGGTTGGATAGTGTCTTCGAAGCTACAAACATGAGTCTGACCAAACTGCAGGAGGCAGTGGAAGACAGAAGTGCCTGGCGTGCTCTGGTCCAGGGGGTCACGAAGAGGAGGACACGACTAAACGACTAAACAACAACAACAACAACACACACACACACACACACACACACACACTGTATTTTTTGCTCTATAAGACTCATTTTCCCTCCTAAAAAGTAAGGGGAAATGTAGGAATGAAAATCATGGGAGACGAGTAGTAGGTGTCATGTGAGAGGCGTCTGTCCGGAGCAAGCCCCGGGAACTCTTTTATTGACTATTACAAACATTGCCACAGGTGTGCTTGTGGCTGATTGGTTGATACAAACACAAAGCAACTGTTGATACAAACACAAAGCAACTTGTTGCTGATTGGTTAACATAAGTACAAGGCGGGAATTACATATGAACATTAATCACCAATAGATTAAAGGCTGGGAAACGGGCCTGGAACTTAGACAGGCATGAAATCTCCTAAATAAATTATAACTAAAGATTGATATAGCATGACTAAAACAATTACTAATGATTGATCATAACATGAAAGAATATAACAATCGAGTTCCGTAGATGTGGTCAGCTATGCATTGAGAACAGGTCACCATGAACTTAAGATGAACTGAGCAAGGAGGGAATGTCTTGGTGTTTGGAACAGGTTCGTACAGTGTGTGCAGAAGCAGAGAAAAGCTTATGAGTGAGACTTCCCAGAATGCCAGAGAAAAGAAGCAAGACTTCCCATAATGCCGCAGTTATGTGCAGGAACAGAATTTCCCTTCATCTCCCCCTTTTTTCTTAATTGCGAGGCATTCTGGGTGAATAAGACGAAAATATTTCGGGATACGTGGTTTGCCAGCGCATGCCCAAGGTAAGTTCGCCAGGGAGGATGGGACAAAAAATACTACGAGATACGTGGTGTCCAACAGACCCTGGACACCTTCCACCAGAAATTCAATGATTTTCACCCCACAATCAACCTAACAATGAATCAATCTATGCAAGAAATACATTTTTTGGACACTACTATAAAAATACAGGATGGGCGCATAGACACCACCTTATACCGTAAACCAACTGACCGACAAACATATCTACATGCCTCTAGCTACCATCCCAAACATACCAAACAGTCCATTGTATATAGCCAGGCACTACGTTACAGCCGCATCTGTTCCAATTCTACAGACAGAGACTCTCACCTAAGAGATCTACAGCAAACCTTTTTAGAACTAAAATACCCAGCAGATGAAGTTAGACAACAGATCAACAGAGCCAGACTGATACCCAGAGAGAACTTGCTGCAAGACAGACCCCAAGAAGAAAATAACAGAACACCTCTAGTCATCACATACAGCTCCCAAGTTAAAACAGTACAACGCATCATCAGAGATCTACAACCTCTCCTGGACAATGACAGTTCTCTTTCTCAAGCTCTGGGAGGAAGACCTTTCATTGCCTACAGACAGCCACCCAATCTTAAACAACTCCTAACCCACAATAATACTACGACCAGACTTAACACAGACACTGGCACCAGAGCCTGCAATAAACCCAGATGTCAACTTTGCTGCCACATACACCCGGACAACACCATTACTGGCCCCAACAACATCACACATACCATCTCGGGACTATTTAATTGCTCATCGTCTAACATTGTGTATGCCATCAAATGCCAACAGTGTCCTTCAGCTCTCTATATTGGACAAACAGGCCAAACCTTACGCCAAAGAATAAACGGACATAAATCTGACATCAGGAATCACAAGACAGAGAAACCAGTAGGAGAACACTTCAATCTCCCAGGACATTCTATACAAGATCTCAAAGTAGCTGTTTTACTACAAAGGAATTTCAGAAATAGACTGGAAAGAGAAGCTGCTGAATTACAACTTATCACCAAACTTAAAACCATGGAGACACCTGGTCTGAACAAAGACCTTGGATTCTTACCTCATTATACATGACAAAGCCATTTTTCACCTTCTCACCCCTTGCTTTTTCCTGTAAGACCTATTGCAGTCGTTAAGAGTCGTCAACAGGCTCATCACAGCTATCTGCCAATCACCCATTCCCACCACCCTTCTGAGTAATACCCCTCCCCACCTTCTCACTATATAGAAGGGTCTGGTGACTTCTGTTTCAGTGTATCTGAAGAAGTGTGCATGCACACGAAAGCTCATACCAAGAACTAACTTAGTTGGTCTTTAAGGTGCTACTGGAAGGAATTTTTTTTATATTGAAAGAGATTACGAAGCCAAGTAAGGTTTGGCAGCCAAGCGGTAAGCCACTGGGTGAAAGAATCCCAGAAAGCAGGAAAACCAACGTCCTGTTTGATGTGATGTGTGAGATTTTGAAAATGAGAGATTTGTTTTTGAATAGCCTTAGAATTGTCAGTAATATTAAAACAGCACATTTCATCCACTTGTTTGCATCCATAGTGATGAAGCATCAATAGATAATCGATAGCAGCACGGTTCTGCAGGAGACCATGCTGTAGTTCACTCTGCTCTTTGTTCAAAAGGTGAAGGGCTTGTGTGGTAAAGTTCAGAGCTTTTGCTGCAGAGCAAGCTAAAGAATTAATATTCCTGCTATTCCATACAGCCAATCCAGGGACTCCTAAGAGAGAGACAGCTAGAGAAATATATTCAGATCTGCTAGGGAGAGACACAGAATCATCGCAATCATTATTCAATTCTATAGCGCGTCGATATTGAGAGCGGGATAAATGATGCTTTTTGGGTAAAATGATGGACAAACGGCTTAAACAGCAGGGTGTACCATGGCTAATGTTCGCAGGAATATAATTAAACGTATAGCCTGGACACGACCAGAACCAGCCGTCAGGCAGCTCTGTGTATTTATATATGTATGAAATATTTACATAATCAGAGCAATTGAAATTAGCCTTGCCCATTTGCACACAGTTGGCTTTTGTACAATTCACCATACGGGCACAGGTAATATTATAAGATGCCACGTACGGGGTTGATAAATCAATGGCCAACGATGGGCGTCGGCGCACTTGGTTACCCCAGAGTTTGTAACCGGCATAACCAATGGTGCGGAGAGAATCATTTTGGGGTAGGGATGAGAACCACCAAGTGTCATTTTGTATATCGAAGGGATCATGACAAACAGGGATAAGGCAAGAACCAAGGATTTCACCTATTGATACCTGTTGGGTTAGGCAAAAGGAAGAAACATAGAGGGTTTTTGCAAAAGATTCCCACACATTTATTGGTGTGGAATCACCGCTGTTAGGAGTGGAAGCAGAGAGGGGCAAAAACAAAACACTGAAAATGAGCACTATCATGGAATTTATATTAAGGCATGAAATGAGGCACAGAAGCAAATCTCCATTTCCCACTTTCCCCCCTTTTTTTCTTTTTTTTCTTTTTGACGAAGATGGGGGTATTATCTGTCAGGGGGTCTGCATTGTTTAGCAAAATGACCTGGGCACTTACAGTTGAAGCAGTTACCTGTTGGTTTGTATAGGAGATAGGGAAAGCAGATGGCATTTCCCCAGCCCATTCAGACTCTTCCTCTAAGGACAGGAGTCCTTTCTGCCTTGCCTGAGAAAGTGTGGCACGCACAACTCCAGTAGGAGCAGGCAAAAGAGGGAGGGAAGGGGGATGGGGGGGCGGAAGCAGGCTGAGACGGTTGAGCGGCAGGGAGGGGTTGGCCGGGCTGCGAAGGAGAAGGAGGCAAAAGTTTTGGATAAAGGGGGGGGATTGTCTGCTACAGCCAGAAGAGCAGGGGCCGAAGGAGACGCCTGGGGGACCTGGGGTCCAAATTTAGCAATGGCCTCTGCACATTTCTGCCAGGTGAGCAGACAATGAATCGGAGCCCTCGGTTCTGCGAAGAGGGTCTTTCCGATCTTTTGCCAAGTCTCTACCTCCAAAGAACCAGTCTCGGGATAGGAGGGGCATTGGCAAGCGATCTCTCAAAGCAATTGTTCAATTTCTTTTAAGGAAACATGAACACCCACAACCCGCTGTCTAACTAGAGAAAGCAATTCCCTGGCATGTTCTTTCTGCAATTTAGTCAATTCCCCTCCCATACTCACGAATTAGCGCGCTGAGACTTTTCCAGTCGAGTGAAGTACAGGGGTTCGGCTGCGTAAGGGATCTGGCACGTCGGGGTCACCAGATGTAGGAATGAAAATCACGGGAGACGAGTAGTAGGTGTCATGTGAGAGGCGTCTGTCCGGGGCAAGCCCCGGGAACTCTCTTTTATTGACTATTACAAACATTGCCACAGGTGTGCTTGTGGCTGATTGGTTGATACAAACACAAAGCAACTTGTTGCTGATTGGTTAACATAAGTACAAGGCGGGAATTACATATGAACATTAATCACCAATAGATTAAAGGCTGGGAAACGGGCCTGGAACTTAGACAGGCATGAAATCTCCTAAATAAATTATAACTAAAGATTGATATAGCATGACTAAAACAATTACTAATGATTGATCATAACATGAAAGAATATAACAATCAAGTTCTGTAGATGTGGTCAGCTATGCATTGAGAACAGGTCACCATGAACTTAAGATGAACTGAGCAAGAAGGGAATGTCTTGGTGTTTGGAACAGATTCGTACAGGGTGTGCAGAAGCAGAGAAAAGCTTATGAGTGAGACTTCCCAGAATGCCAGAGAAAAGAAGCAAGACTTCCCAGAATGCCGCAGTTATGTGCAGGAACAGAATTTCCCTTCAGGGAAATGTGTGTGCATCTTATGGAGCGAATGCAAGCTGCGCAGCTATCCCAGAAGCCAAAACAGCAAGAGGGATCGCTGCTTTCACTGTTCTGGCTTCTGAGATTCAGAATATTTTTTTTCTTATTTTCCTCCTCCAAAAACTAGGTGCGTCTTATGGTCTGGTGCGTCTTATAGGGCAGAAAATACGGTACATTTTTTAACATATCATTTTCAACAGTAATTAAACATACTTTTACATCTTATACAATTTTTTTGACTTCCATCAATCACATCTGAAAATTTTCCAATCTAATCACTTAATATACATTTCTTGTGGGTTAAACCACAGAGCCTAGGGCTTGCCAATCAGAAGGTCAGCGGTTCGAATCCCTGCAAAGGGGTGAGCTCCCGTTGCTCGGTCCCTGTTCCTGCCAACCTAGCAGTTCAAAAGCACGTCAAAAGTTCAAGTAGATAAATAGGTACCACTCTGACGGGAAACTAAACAGCGTTTCCGTGCGCTGCTCTGGTTCGCCAGAAGCGGCTTAGTCATGCTGGCCACATGACCCGGAAGCTGTACCAATAAAACGAGATGAGTGCCGCAACCCCAGAGTCGGCCATGACTGGACCTAACGGTCAGGGGTCCCTTTACCTATACATTTCTTACTTTCACTATTACCTTTAAATCTCATAACTGATATCTCTATCCTTTTTCTGCTTTGCAATGTTTCATATATTCCTCCTTACAAAACTTGTATATTTCTTTCAATCTTCTGTGTATCTCTGGTCCCGCAGGTTTCGAATCCTTCCTGTCATTTTATCCAATTCTGCGTAGTCCATTCATTTTGTCTGCCATTCTTCTTTCGTCGGAATTTCTTCTTGCTTCCATTTCTGGGCTAAAAATACAGCGGTGCCTCGGGATGCGAAAGGGATCCATTTCGGAGCCCCGTTCACATCCCGAACAGAACGCAAGATGCGACGGCGCATCTGCGCATGCGCGGGACGCGTTTCACCACTTCTGCACATGCGCGGGGCGTCGTTTTGAGCGACTGCGCATGCACGAGCGGCGAAACCGAGAAGTAACGCGCTCCGTTACTTCTGGGTTGCCGCGGAGCGCAACTTGAATGCACTCAACCCGAAGCACATTCAACTCGAGGTATGACTGTACTTTCATCCAAGAAATGTTGGAGCATTTGGCAGTCTCGCTGGCTGCTGTGTGGGGCCCAGGGACACTGCCCCATCTTGTCTTTCTCCTCTTGGCCAACCTTGGTGATCCAGCGGCCAGCTCCCAGCAGCCTTTGCGACCCAAGCAGATGGAGACCGGGAAGAGAACACCAGCCCTGGGACCCGTTCTTTGGCTCTGGTTTGCTTGGAGAGGTGGGAAAGGGAGTCCCTGAGCACACACAGAGCAAAACAAACGCCCTACATGGGAACGTGGGGAGGCACTTTCCAGGCCTCTGCGGCCCCGGGAAGGAAGTGCCTCCGTGCACATGAAGAATTTGGGCCTGAGCTCTGCACTGGTTGGGGGGTTGGACTGGATGACCTTTGGGTACCCTTCCAAGTTCAGTGATTCTTTCCCTCCAGAAAGAGCATATCTGGCCTCGAGCCTTTTTGCTGAGCGGGTGGGGTGTGGAAATGGATGCTTTAGCAGGCCGGAATATGGATCAGGACCAAGAGAAAGGTGAAACCGTTTGGCTGAAGCGTGTAACAGGACCTCGCGCTCCTTTTTAAGAAGACGCGCAAACCGCTGATTAGCATCTTCATCGCTGCAGCAGCCCACAAGCCCTGCAGTGGGGCTCCCTTCCTTCTGGGTTCACATGCATCACAGAGAGAGCAAAATTGGCAAGATCCATTGTATTCTCCCCTGTATTTGGGTTTTTAAAAGTAATGCAGCATCGGGGGAGAGAGAGACACGGGAATGCAGAATCCTAGGGACTTGGGCACTCGGCATATGCTCAGAGGCACCCTCCGCCAAACATACCCTCTTTGCATTTTTCAGGATTTGATTCTTTTGGGGAAATCCGCATTTGGCGCTTCTCTCTCTTCCCCCCACCTCTAGGCCTGACGTATGACTTGGTTGGAACAAGCTGTCCCGGGGACATCGGATCAGTTTCGGTTCCTCGTATGCAATAGCTGAGGCGGCAGAAATCTAGACCTCGAGCTGCGTCTCCTTGCGGGGCAGGGGGCGAGCGATTAGCATGTCAAATCAGACATTTTGGAAACTGAGGCCCAGGTGAATTGGGGAGGGGGAGTTGGACACACATATCTGCAGTGTCAGGGCAAAACAACAACAACAACAACCTCTACACAGTCTCTCTGGCAGAAAAATAAAAACCCCAAATCCAGATTCCAGGCCACCGTTCATTTCCCCAATTAGCCCTTTCGCTAATGGGAAGGGGGGGCACACAGGATACCTGGTGTTAGAGGGTGGGGAATTGTCTCTCTACATATTTTGCAAGGAGAGTGAAGGACTGGGTGCCTTGTGGGGCTGCTATTTGCCTCCACACCCCAATAAATCAGCTCACTCATGGGAATTCAATCCTGGCGGACGGTTTCTGGGCAGCGTATTTTTAGAGACCTCTCCAGCTGCAAGTCCCGTCTCCAGTTTCACGCCAAAGAGAGGCAGGTTTTGGAAAGGAGGGTGCAGAAAGCTTCCCCCCTGTCCCGGGCTCCCCAGAGAAGCAGCCAGCATTCTCAGGTTGGGGGTGCAAATCCTGACACACAGAAAGCGTAGGGCTGGAGCTTTTAAAGATTTAGAATGTTTTCTAAGGTCTTATGGTTTTTAAGTGGAGGTCGGATGGCTCCCTGGCAGGGATCCTTTCGTTGCGATTCCCACGGTCCACGGGGTGAGACTAGATGATCCCTTGGGAACCCTCCCAGCCCTACAATACTATGGAAACCGGAGGAGGGGAGAGTTGTGGTCTGAAACACACCCTGCTTTTCTGGGGTTAGGGCATGGGGCGGAACACCTTTGCACTGGACCGTTTGGCCATTGCCTGTGAGCACCTCCCTGCTTGGGTGCAAGTGCATTCCTGTGCTGCAGGCGGGTTGGTCTGGATGACCTTTGGGGGACCCTTCGAATTCTGAACTCTGCAATTCAGGTCTCTTGCAGGGAGCCACCGCCTGCCTTGACCCACATCTGCGACAAGCCAACACCGGCAGCCGTTTTGGGGAGGCTTCCGTTGCGTTTCAGCACCGAGGCTTCCAGAGGAGAAGTGCGCTCCATGTGCAGACCAGGGGCGGGGTGTGGAGGCGCCACTTGCCGTTTTCCTCCTCGGGAACCAAAGAAGGCAAGCTGCTTGCTGCAGAAGGTGGCGCCGGCTCCTGCAAGGTTTCAGAATCGCCTGCCAGTAGCAGCTGTCTCTGGCCCAGCATTCATTTATCAGCTGACCCACACATGCACACTCACACACTGACACATACACCCCACGGCCTCCCTCCTGTGGCATTCCAAGGCTCGCAGGTTCACTGGGGCTCCCCGCCTCGCCTGCCGCACCTGTCGCAGGGCTCTTCCTTGCACCTGTGGGGAGAGATTATGGGATGCAGAGCGCATTAATGGGTCGCAGCATGAGGCCATACCATCGGACAAAAAAATCGGGCAGGGGTTGTGGGTGGCATGCCCTGCCCCACACACTTTCCTTGCACACACACCCAGAAAAATTCCCTCCCAAGGAGGCTGGTATCTTGCTGGTGCATTCCTCAGAAGCCCAGCCCAGCCCCTTCAGAACATAAGAAGAGCCTGCAGGATCAGGCCCAAGGGAGCTCTTTCACAATGTGTCAGGACCAGGACCTGGCTCTTCTTACGTAATTAAAGTGCAAAAGAAGTGCTGTTGGATCAGGCCAAAGGCTCCCACCCAGTCCTCCAGAATCCTGTTCTCACAGAGGCCAAATACCCCTAAGAACCTGAGAATCTGGATAGACTGTCTCTGGAGCTGGAGGTTCCATTTGTTGTTGTTGTTTAGTCGTTTAGTCATGTCCGCCTCTTCGTGACCCCCTGGACCAGAGCACGCCAGGCCCTCCTGTCTTCCACTGCCTCCCGCAGTTTGGTCAAACTCATGCTGGTAGCTTCGAGAACACTGTCCCACCATCTCGTCCTCTGTCGTCCCCTTCTCCTTGTGCCCTCCATCTTTCCCAGCATCAGGGTCTTTTCCAGGGAGTCTTCTCTTCTCATGAGGTGGCCAAAGTCTTGGAGCCTCAGCTTCAGGATCTGTCCTTCCAGTGAGCACTCAGGGCTGATTTCCTTAAGAATGGAGAGGTTTGATCTTCTTGCAGTCCATGGGACTCTCAAGAGTCTCCTCCAGCACCAGAATTCAAAAGCATCCATTCTTCGGCGATCAGCCTTCTTGATGCTCCAGCTCTCACTTCCATACATCACTACTGGGAAAACCATAGCTTTCACTATACGGACCTTTGTTGGCAAGGTGATCTCTGCTTTTTAAGATGCTGTCTAGGTTTGCCATCGCCTTTCTCCCAAGGAGCAGGCGTCTTTTAATTTCGTGACTGCTTTCACCATCTGAAATTATTTCACCATCTGAAATTGTTGGAAATTATATTATAGTAAGTCCTGTAATGTAACATGACAACGTTTACCGATGTAATAGAAGAATGTTAACAAATAAATAAAATGCAAATTCAAAAAATCACGGAGTTGGAAGGGACCCTGGGACCCTGAGGATAATCTAGTCCGACTCCCTGAAATGCAAGAATAGGCAGCTGTCCCACAGGGGGATCGAACCTGCGACCTTGCGACAAGACCCAAGGTAACAGCCAGCGAGCCTCACAGCCAAGTGGGGTTCTGCGCAAGCAACTTGCATCTTGCTCATCAATCCATGTGCCAGCAATAAGGGAGCTTGGATGTGACCCATATTTTGGGGGAGAGGGGGAGGAGAAAAAGTGCAGCTCATTAGCTCAGGCCACCCCCAGGGGCCAGCCGGTGATTAACACACTTTCTGTGGCTTAATCACAGTTTGGTCCCTGTGGGGGGAACCTGTCTGCCAGAACTGCTCCTGCCCCATATTCTGGCTCGGGAGACCCAGCTGGCAGCAGTTTTCTGAAAAGCACGAGGGGGGGCTGCCAGGAGCCCTCCAATGAGAAAACCCAGCCCCTGATAACTGGGGGGGGGATGGGGACGACTGACTCTGGTTCCTTAGTGGTGTGCTTTCTGCACATGCACAGAGGCACACAACCCTTACCCAGATTGTCCGGAGCTTTGGGCTGGGTTGTCACCAATACAGTGGTACCTCTGGTTGCGAACGGGATCCATTCCGGAAGACGAAAAGAGCGCAACCCGCAGCGGCACGTCCGTGCATGTGCAAGTTGTGATTCGGCGCTTCTGCGCATGATGTCATTCTGCGCATGATGTCATTCTGCGCATGATGTCATTCTGCGCATGTGCAAGCGGCAAAGCCCAGAAGTAACCCTTTCCGGTACTTCGCCGGGGGGGCGTAACCTGAAAGAACGGAACATGAAGCGGACGTAACATGAGGTATGACTGAATGCTGATGACACTCAGCTCTATCTGCTGATGGATGGCCACACCGACTCGGCCCCGGACACACTGACCAGATGCTTGGAGGCTGTGGCTGGATGGTTTCGTGGGAGCCGATTGAAACTAAATCCTTCAAAGACAGAGGTCCTCTGGCTAGGTTGGGATGGCATAGGGATGACGGACCAACTCCTTTCTCTTGCGGGGGCCCAATTAGTGCCAGTGCCTTCCGTTATGAGTTTGGGTGTAATCCTTGATGCCTCCCTTTCCAGGATGGCTGTGCTTACACATCACTTGGGAAGACAGGCGAACAAATATCAGTCTACTGGATGAAGCAAAGATCACCAGTGTTGAAGCAATGATTCTTCAACATCAACTTCTTTGGACTGGTCATGTTGTGCGGATGCCTGATGATCGTCTTCCAAAGCAACAACTCTACAGTGGTACCTCGGGTTAAGTACTTAATTCGTTTCGGAGGTCTGCTCTTAACCTGAAACTGTTCTGAACCTGAAGCACCACTTTAGCTAATGGGGCCTCCTGCTGCTGCCGCACCGCTGGAGCACGATTTCTGTTCTCATCCTGGGGCAAAGTTCTTAACCTTAGGTACTATTTCTGAGTTAGCGGAGTCTGTAACCTGAAGTTTATGTAACCTGAAGCGTATGTAACCCGAGGTACCACTGCACTCTGAACTTAAAATGCTGGTGGTCAACAAAAGAGGTTTAAAGACTCTCTCAAGGCAAATCTGAAAAAATGTAGTATAAACACTGACAACTGAAAAACACTGGCCTGTGAGCGCTCCAGTTGGAGAACAGCCTTTACCAAAGGTGTCATGGGCTTGGAAGACACTCGAACTCAGGACACAAGGGAGAAACATGCCAAGAGGAAGGTACCCTTGGCAAACCCTCACCGAGATCAACTCCATCCCAGAAACCCATGTCCCCACTGTGGAAGGACATGTGGATCCAGAACTGGCCTCCACACTTACAGACTCATTGTTAAAACCATGTTTATGGAAGACAATCTTACTCAGCTACGAGGGATTGCAGAAGAATAAGAAGCATGAGAAGAGTTGCTCTACTGAAGGCAGCTGTCTTCAAACCAGCCCTGACAGTTCATGAAGCTACTGGGAAAACAGCAGACGATTCTGTCCTGCGGAGGCAGGTCCAGATCTTTGTCGGGGAACTGCAAGGACTTGCATATGGGATCAAGCGGCCCAGGCTGGTTCCTCCAGCAACCGCTTGCAAACATTCACCACCCAGTTGGCGTTGCTGCCAGGGGTTTCTCAGGGCCTTTGAGGAACGGGCTGGAGGAGTCTTGGCAGGCGAGCAAAATGGTGAGATGCTGTCCTCTGGTGGCCGGTTGCAAACGCCACTCTTTCAGACTGCAAAAGAAGGGAATCCTAACTGCAGTGTGAAGTGGGCTTTCCAGGCAAAGATAAGAGCAGAAAAACACCCACCTGTTCATCGATTAAGCAGGGATTCCTTAAAACACATCACATTTTTCCTGCTTTGTTGCTCATTGATATTTAACTGAAGCTTTCATTGACTGCGTTCCATGAAAAACTTAACTGCGTCACCTTTTTTAAAGTAAAAACAAAGTGGGGTTTTTTAAAAAAAATTAATCATTTTTCAATACAAACAGCAACCACAAAAGACACAAAAACCCCAATAACACTACAAAAACCCCAATAACACTAATGACACAATTTAACAATTCAGATTTGAGTACTGATATACCTCTAACTACACCTTTTAAACAATATTTCCCCGCCTCTCTCTCCTCCCCCTACTTCCCACCATTGTCCGCCTTATTGCTTAAGTATTCCTTCCAGATTTCTTCATATTTATCCATTCTTAATTTGCGCCGATATGCTATTCTTTCGTATGTAGCTAGTCTGTCCATATTGTCAATCCATCTGCTCAATGGAATCTTTTTGCGGCTCTTCCAATTCATCAAAACAATTCATTTTTGCTTCTAATATGGCACGGTTCATCCATTTTTTTTGGCCCCTTGTAATCTCCCATGTTTCCGGTATATAATTTAGAATTAAATTCAAATCACCTAAATAACAATTTCTTTTTATTACTCTTGCTGTATAAACAAAGTTAACCTCTTTCATCCGAGTTTGGTGGGGTGTTATTGAATGCATAAAGAGATTATATTTGTCTCTTCCACAAGTCTCTCAAGAAATTTGGGATAAGTTACATCTAATTGGCTGAATATTTTCTAATGTAACATGGAGCCTTTTATTCTGCGTTCTCCTTGTGCCTCTGAGGGTTTCAGCCCTAGGCTTACATATATCTTGCGAGTCAGGTGTGCTATCACTCTCTCAATTTTTACGACGGCTCTCTCAACTTGTACCTGCCTGTTAAAAAGGTAAAGGGACCCCTGACCATTAGGTCCAGTCGTGGCCGACTCTGGGGTTGCAGCGCTCATCTCGCTTTCTTGGCCAAGGGAGCCGGCGTACAGCTTCCGGGTCATGTGGCCAGCATGACTAAGCTGCTTCTGGCGAACCAGAGCAGCGCCCAGAAATGCCGTTTACCTTCCCGCCGGAGCGGTACCTATTTATCTACTTGCACTTGACATGCTTTCGAACTGCTAGGTTGGCAGGAGTTGGGACAGAGCAATGGGAGCTCACCCCATCGTGGGGATTTGAACCGCCAACCTTCTGATTGGCAAGTCCTGGGCTCTGTGGTTTAACCCACAGAGCCACCCGCGTCCCTTACCTGCCTGTTATCTCATCGCAAATATCCGGATAACCTGCTTCATCATTTCTTCCGGCAAATTCAGCACCCCACACCAGGCTTGGTTTGGATCGGTTTGCTTTTTTTATGTGTTGGTCTCACGAAGTTCTGTTTTGTTATTTGGGTCAGGAAAAACAGGCAGGCCGTTTGGAGGCACCAACGTGGAGCCGAATCAAGGGGCAGAAATTCAGGAAAGGGTTCTTTCTTATTGTACCAACACCGTTTGTAGAACATAACAGTTCTGGTCCAATAAAACAGATCAGCTTTCCAGTTCCCGTCGGCCGGGAACAAGGCAAAAAGTGCAGCGCAGGCTCTGGTTTCTGCCAAGGGGGTGCCTGGCTTGGCCTCCCCCCCACCCCCATGCACTCAGCCAGCCTTTTACTGCCTGCCCCTCCTGCCTCCCTCATCGATCCGAGACGGCTTCTGCCCGCTCAGCATCCGCACTGGGCGTCCATCATATTTATTTCCCCTCTGCGCTCCCTCTCCACTCCACCTTCCACTGGAGAGCAAGGCTGGGAGCTTGTCTGGCCTCGTTCCAGCACAGCTCTTTATGGGCTGAGCAAAGAGATGGAAGCACTTTCCATGCAATATTCAGCTGGGATGTCTGCAGGCGAGGCAAAAAGGCTGCCAAGCCGCCCTTCGCCTCCTGCACAACTGCAGGTAATCTCTTCCCTGCAGCAGAGTCTGCATCAGGGATCGGGGGGGTGTTCAGGTCTTGGGGGGCAAATGTGGCCCTTTGCACCCCACAATCTGGCCCACAGGACTCTCTCCAGGCCATACTGCACCCTTCCCTCGCCGGCCTGGATTTGCAGTGCCCTTGAGGGCTTTTTTTAGGGGTGCGGGGGTTAAACCACAGAGCCTAGGACTTGTCGATCAGAAGGTCAGCGGTTCGAATCCCCTTGATGGGGTGAGCTCCCATAGCTCGGTCCCTGCTCCTGCCAACCTAGCAGTTCGAAAGCACATCAAAGTGCAAGTAGATAAATAGGTACCACTCCGGCGGGAAGGTAAATGGCGTTTCCGTGCACTGCTCTGGTTCGCCAGAAGCAGCTTAGTCCTGCTGGCCACATGACCCGGAAGCTGTACGCCAGCTCCCTTGGCCAATAAAGCGAAATGAGCGCCGCAACCTCAGAGTCGGTCACGACTGGACCTAATGGTCAGGGTTCCCTTTACCTTTACCTGATGGCTTTTGCTTGCCTGCAGAGCATCCTGCAACTCACCTCACGCTGCTTCTTTGTGTGGATCTAGGGCAGGAGGGGTTGTGTGAGTGTGAAGAACCTGGTTTATTGCACAGGTTAAAAAATAATAATCCCATTCATCACCCACATCTGTCTGTGGTCCTCAGAAGATGGTCTACATCAGAACATGAGGAGAGTCAGTGTGATGGCCTGGGACTTGGGTTCGGAACCAGAGGAGACTCAGTCTGCACCAGATCCTTTGCCCCAGGCATCATCTGAACCAAGTCAGGGGCCTGATCCTGAAGAGTCTGCACAGGTTCCCCTGCAACAAGCCCCAGCTGGGCCGAGTCAGGGGCCTGAGCCTGCCCTGGTTCCAGATGTGGGGATGACCTCGTTGCCATCAGCTGGGCCATCCCTTACAGCTGCTCCACTACCGGTTGGGTCAGGGGAGGCTGAGGCGGCCCCTGGGTCTAGTAACCCACCTACGTCTCCCGAGCTGCAGAGACTCAGGTCTGAGAGAAGGAGAGACCTGAGTACTCGCAGGAGGAGTGCTCACCTTCGGGTGAAACAGGGAGGTGAGTCACCGGGGGATCAGGACCGGCCGCTACCCCCGACAAAGATAAAAGGCTGTCGGACCCCGCCCCAGGTTGCAGGAGCAACATTGCTGTATGCCAGATCCCGCCTGAGATCCTGTACCTGTCCTTGCCTGGTTTCCTGCCTCGTGTCCTTGCCTGCGGGAAATCCCCAAGCAAACAGGATTTGAACATGTTATGGAAAAAATTTCGGGGTGAGAGGCTGCTCAACAGCCCAGCTCGTTGGGGTGCAAGTCTCCCATGGGTCCATGAAATTAGCAAAAGAAGGAAGTTCCAGCCAAGTAATTTGAAGTAAAACAGCAGTCGGTTGACCATGATCTTTATTGTTGTGTGACAGGTTCCCACATGGAGTAAGAACCCCAAACACAGGGAGACATCCTCTTTCAAAACTTCCCTCTTTCCCCCAAAATACACTTGGAGCAGCATCATTAATACATCATGACTACGTCACTAGCATGTCACAAATGGGGAGGGGTACACAAGGATTACACAAGTTCAACATTAGGTCACTTGATCAGACACCTTTCCCAACACCTTTTAAGTGTTGTCATTTAGTTATGTCCGCCTCTTCATGACCCCCTGGACCAGAGCACGCCAGGCACTTCTGTCTTCCACTGCCTCCCACAGTTTGGTCAAACTCATGCTGGTAGCTTCGAGAACACTGTCCCACCATCTCGTCCTCTGCTGTCCCCTTCTCCTTGTGCCCTCCATCTTTCCCAACATCAGGGTCTTTTCCAGGGAGTCTTCTCTTCTCATGAGGTGGCCAAAGTCTTGGAGCCTCAGCTTCAGGATCTGTCCTTCCAGTGAGCACTCAGGGCTGATTTCCTTCAGAATGGAGAGGTTTGATCTTCTTACAGTCCATGGGACTCTCAAGAGTCTCCTCCAGCACCAGAATTCAAAAGCATCCATTCTTCGGCGATCAGCCTTCTTTATGGTCCAGCTCTCACTTCCATACATCACTACTGGGAAAGCCATAGCTTTAAAAACACGGACCTCTTAAGTACCCATCACCGAAAGAATAATAAAACTCTTGACATCTCCTTGCCCTCAGGACTGGTCTGGAGATGGGCTTTCAGAACACCTGACTTGCTCAACTGCCTCTGCGGATGTCTAGTGTTGCCCCCTTGGTCACTCCCTGGGTGGGGGGCCATGCATGTGCTCTCACGCTAGGGGAATTATGGCAGGATGCCCTGTTCCTGCTGCCTGCTTCTTGGTCCATGGAGGGAGGTGGAGCCCAAATTCACCTTTCTTTAAGGGTTAAAATGGTGTTGGAATGAGGAGAGTCGGTTGAAGTATGGATTTTCTACAAATTTATAAAGCTAGGAACTGTATCTTCCCTGAACTGTCAAGCCGAAAGGATACATTTAGGTATAATATCTCTAACACTGTAACAACTTTTAAGATATGCCCCCCACCCCTGTCATTTCTGTAACAAGCACAGGAGAACTCCCCCCTCCTATTATTTTTCGGAACATGTTGGCAGAGCAGAGCTAGTAGCTTCTTCTCCATTAATCCTCTCTTAAAGGCATCTAGGTTGGTGGCTGTAATAAACGAAAATCTGCCCTTATTCCCTTATGGGGGACACAAGAGCCCTTACAGAGTCCTTTGCAGGTTCTCCATCAGTCGGAGAAAAGAACAGAGGCCAAGCAGAGAATATTGAGAAGCAAAGCAGCTAGTAAGCCTGGTCTTTATTGAACTGTTGCAACAGGGTGCTCCCCTCACACGCAGGAAAGGAGGAGGACCCAGAACAAAGGTGTGCCCACCCTTATATAGACATTTTAAATTCCCTGCCCTGGAGCTCAAGACCACCCCCAGAAACATCATACAAACATCACAGAAGGGATGTAGCTCAAGACCACCACCCCAGATACATCACAGAAGAGGCGGTCTACAGCAGAAATCTGAATGCGTTGTTTTTCTCCTGTTTGGCAGGTTACCTGTTAATGCTCACTTGATTGGATACCCTGGGGAGCCTGGCCAGTCTTTTGTAATGATAAATACTTAGTTCCTGAGCCAGGTCACAGGCTCACCCTATTCAAACACAGACAGACATACCCTTAAGACAGGATTTGTGAAGGAAAAGACAATGGGGAGGCTTTGACTTTGCAGAGAAAACATTTGGTCAGTTTGGGAGTCAAAATGGTTTCAGGGCTGTTTTCCTGTGCTGCTTCAGACATGTGGTTTATACTGTATATTTATGTAGGTGTTTGCTTGGTACATTTATGAACATTTATTTTATATACAAGACCTTAATTTTTTTTATTTCACGGCCATCACTGCCTACTGCAGGAGGGAGTTCCGCAGTTCAATTCTGCTCTGAGTGGAAACTAGGGCTAATACACCCAGGAACCTCACCAAAATGCTGGAGAGGGTGCACCTCCACAGGCACATACCTCCACATGTGGTGGGAGTGCCCCAAAATCCAACAATTCTTGACAACAGCCATACGAGAAATATATAAAATAACTAAGCAAGTATGAGAAATCACCTCAGAATTGGTCCTAGTAAACATCTTCCAAGACAACAATGCCCATTTACACCACAAAGAACTCATAACCCACTTACTTTCAGCAGCCAGAAACACAATAAACCAGACACTGGAGAGACCTGCCAGGAGTAAGCAGGGACCAATGGTACCAAATAGTATGGGAAACAGCCCTAGTAGAAAAATTAACCAATAAACTGAAACTGACACGGGGAGAAATAGAAGACGCCTTCACCCCGGTATGGCTCCCCTTTATCACACACACAGCCCAAAAAGACAATGACAAGAATCCACTAACGGCATACAAATCATTATGGCTAACCTGATCCAAAACACCCACCCACCCCACTCACACATGAAAACAAAGACCACCACAGCCAACCACAAATGAACAACCACACCCTGGGCCAACCCCAACCTCTCTCACCATCAAAGGAACCAGTGGCGTAGCGTGGGGGGTGCAGGGGGGGCCGGCCGCACCGGGCGCAACATCTGGGGGTTAGGGTTAGGGGGCGCAAATCCACGGGTTAGGGGGCGCAAATTACTTGCCTTGCCCCGGGTGCTGACAACCCACGCTACGCCACTGAAAGGAACACAAGCGAACAGCAAAGAACCTGCACAAGCAACGCTGACACCAAACCCTACATATAGTAAGCATAATAGAAACATCGCCACTCGACCCCAACCCCACCCATCTTTCCCCCACCCCTTCTTCCAAATGTCTCAAGAAATGAAACTGATCTGTAAAAAATGTTACTTGGAGAAGAAATAAGAGAGAGAGAGACATTGCACATACTTTGGTAAACTAAGAAAATCTTTAATAAAAATACATTTTAAAAAATGAAATTCTGCTCTGAGTGAAGAAGCATCTGAAAGTCCAGACTGCAAAGCAGGAGGGAGATATACAGCCCCTAAGGTGCCCCCAGGCCCCTCGCCAGCTGCCCCTTCTGCCAGGGACTCCACCCAGCAGAGCCTCTTCAGATCTCCCGCTGAGTCTGCCCTTCTCTTGCCCTGCCAGCGCTGTGATGTCAGCCGCCCGCCTTCGCTTCTGGCCTCCAGGGGCAGGGAGTGGCTCCCCAGCCTGGCACTGGGGCAGCCTTTGTTCCTCCCCAGTGACGTCAGCAGTGCCAACAAGGACTGCGGTTGTGGAGGGGAGAGACTGAGCAGAAGGGGCCCAGAAGGCAGAGGGCGGCAGCACGTCGTAGGTCAAACTCAACACCAGTCACAGAAATGGGCTTTAATTCTTCTTCTCCCCCAGGGATTCCCACAATGCCTTGCTCAGTCAGTGGGGCAGAAGGGGGGGGAGCAGTGCCAGATTTAAGTGTACAGTGGACACTTGGGTTGCGAACGTGATCCGTGTGGGAGGCACGTTCGCAACCCGCAGTGCCGAGTCTTCACACGTGCGGGTTGCAATTCAGCGCTTCTGTGCATGCGCAAAGTGCAATTTAGTGCTTCTGCGCATGCGCCAAAATAACCCGTTCCTGTACTTCCGGGTTCGGTGCGGTGCACAACCTGAAAACGCGCAAGCTGAAGAGTCTGTAACCCGATGTATGATTGTATAGGCTAAGTAGGCCAGAAGGCCAGGGCCTCTAAATCGGGGGGGGGGCAGCCCCCCCAGCGGGGAGTCCCCTCTCCCAAAATTGCAAACCCAAGACTTCATGCGAGGGCAGGGCAACTCGGGCCCAGCAACTATGAGACTCAGGGCCAGTCAGTGGGGCCCAATTTGAAACTCTGGGGCCCAACAAATTTTTTTGTGGGGTCTCAGTTCACAGCCCAAACCTGCAGGATCTTAGAGATATAAATAAAATCCATCTAGATTGTCCCCTTTCGGAGCAGCCTGCAGGGCCCAATTTGGCCCCGTTGCTCCAATTGCCTTAAGGCCAGCCCTGATGAGACTGTGCAGGGGTTGTACTGACAAACCCGGCCCCATCAAGGTCCCTGGTGCCACTACAGTGGTACCTCAGATTAAGAACTTAATTCGTTCCAGAGGTCTGTCCGTAACCTGAAACTGTTCTTAACCTGAAGCACCACTTTAGCTAATGGGGCCTCCCGCTGCCGCCACGCCGCCAAAGCACGATTTCTGTTCTCATCCTGAAGCAAGTTCTTAATATTTCTGGGTTAGCGGAGTCTGTAACCTGAAGCGTATGTAACCCGAGGTACCACTGTACTAAGCACCATGCAGAAATGGCAGGCCTGTTCTCTGATGCTAGCTGCATAGTATGTTGTTGTTTAGTCATGTCCGACTCTTCGTGACACCCTGGACCAGAGCACGCCAGGCCCTCCCGTCTTCCACTGCCTCCCGCGGTTTGGTCAGACTCATGTTTGTGGCTTCGAGAACACTGTCCCACCATCTTGTCCTCTGTCGTCCCCTTCTCCTTGCGCCCTCCATCTTTCCCAACATCAGGGTCTTTTCCAGGGAGTCTTCTCTTCTCATGAGGTGGCCAAACTCTTGGAGCCTCGGCTTCAGGATCTGTCCTTCCGGTGAGCACTCAGGGCTGAGTTCCTTCAGAATGGAGAGGTTTGATCTTCTTGCAGTCCATGGGACTCTCAAGAGTTTCCTCCAGCACCAGAATTCAGAAGCATCCATTCTTCGGCGATCAGCCTTCTTGATGGTCCAGCTCTCACTTCCATACATCACTACTGGGAAAACCATGGCTTTAACGATACGGACCTTTGTTGGCAAGGTGATGTCTCTGCTTTTTAAGATGCTGTCTAGGTTTGTCATTGCTTTTCTCCCAAGAAGCTGCATAGTATATATGTGTGCTTATTTATTTCTGCCTCGGCTCAGAAAGGATATTGCAGAGTTAAATATGTTCCAAAAAAGGCAGCTAAAACGATCCAGGGAATGGAGCCATTCCCCTAGGAGGAAAACGTACGGTGTTTGGTCCTTTTTAGTTTAGAGAAAATCTGAGAGGTGACATGACAGAAGTTTATAAAATGATGCTGAACATGGAGAGAGTGGAAAGAGAACAGCTCCCCCCCCCCATACTAGAACTGCAGACAGATTCAGGAATCATAGAATTATAGGATTTGTAGAGTCAGAAGGGACCCCTAAAGTCATCAAGACCAACCCCTTGCAATGCAGGAATCTCAGCTAAAGCATCCATGACGGAAGGCCGATAAAAGAAAGGACTTCTTCACATAGTAGAACTATGGAACTCTCTGCCACCAGAGGCAATGGCGGCCACCAACTTGGCTTCCAAAGAGAGTCATCATCATCATTTTAAATTTGTATACTGTCTTTATATCTTACAATACTCAAGGCGGTTTACAAGCTGAAGAAACAAAAAATGTGCATCTTATAACCATCTAATGCAATACAAAAATGTGATAATAAAACATAACTTTAAGCAACCAACATTGAAAGAAAGAAACATTCAACAATCAATAGAATAGCATAAAATAACAATATCAGCATATAAAAGTTAAACAGAGATTCACTCTTCACAGTTACAATAAATAATTTCTAAACTGCAATAAATAACACAACGACAAGCCACAGTACATCAAAGAACACAATACAAATTGAGAAGCGGAGACTAGAGGGGGGAGGAAGGCAGGGGGAAGGAGGCCTTGCCTGATGAAGTCTCCCCCCTCAGCCAAATTCATGGAGGAGAGGCCTGCACTGCAGGGGTTGGACTAGATGACCTCTGGGAGTGCCCCTTCCAACACAGAAATTATATAATTCTGTGATGGCTACTGGCTACATCGTCTCGGGGATTTGAACCGCCGACCTTCTGATCGGCAAGCCCTGGGCTCTGTGGTTTAACCCACAGCGCCACCCGCGTCCGGCAGTAGCACCTTAGAGACTGAATTAAGATTTTTGCCTAAGATAGGGTAAAATGGATTTCTGACAGGTGAGGTGACTGAGAAACTTGTTCCCAGGTTTACCCCTCTGACCTGCCATCCTGGTGATGTTGGGACCCTCAACAATTTCTCTCTCTGGGCTGCCACCTTTTGCTCTGGGGAAGAAGTCAAACACACCCACACACACCGAGGCAGCGTTGTACAGTGGTTAGCATCTGTGATCTGGGAGAGAGACCAGGGTGTAAACCCCCCACTTGGCCACGAAGCTCACTGGGTTGACTTTGGGGACCAGTCACTCTCTCTCTGCCTGACCTACCCTGCAGGGTTGTTGTGAGAATTAAATGACGACAGGGGAAACTCATGTCTGCCAACTCGAGCTCCTTCCTTGGCTGCCGAGACCACATAACACCGGTCTTGAAAGACCTACATTGGCTCCCAGTATGTTTCCGAGCACAATTCAAAGTGTTGGTGCTGACCTTTAAAGCCCTAAACGGCCTCAAAGGCCCAGTAGACCTGAAGGAGCATCTCCACCCACATCGTTCTGCTGGACACTGAGGTCCAGCGCCGAGGGCCTTCTAGCAGTTCCCTCCCTGCAAGAAGCGAAGCTACAGGGAACCAGGCAGAGGGCCTTCTCGGTAGTGGCACCCAGCCTGTGGAACACCCTCCCATCAGATGTCAAAGAGATAAACAACTACCTGACATTCAGAAGACATCTTAAGGCAGCCCTGTTTAGGGAAGTTTTTAATATTTAATGCTGTGTTGTTTTTAACAATCGATTGGGAGCCACCCAGAGTGGCTGGGGAAACTCAGCCAGATGGGCGGGGTATAAATAAATTATTATTATTATTAATTATTATTATTATTATTATTATTATTATTAAAGTGGAATATACAGGCAATAAATAAATAACAAACCAAGTCTCTGGAAATCTGATTGCCACCTTAGCATAGTGAATCCAGCCCCAGGAAAGAAGCCTCCTTAAGTCAAGGCTGGGAAGATATTTTTCCTTAATTATTGCACTGGGAGCCCATTGCCCTGGTTTGATGAGCAATGGGAAGATGCGCGTGTATTTTGTGTATTTTTGGTCTTTGTTGGAAATCGCCCAGAGTGGCTGGGGGCTGGGGAAACCCAGCCAGATGGGCGGGGTACAAATAATAAATTTATTATTATTATTATTATTATTATTATTATTATTATTATTATTATTATTATTATTATTAAAACAAAAGGAGTCGTTTGCACGGGCTTAGTTCTGCCTGCAACTCATCTTGGCCTCTGCTCCTTCCTTGGACACCTGCTCGGCATCCAGAACGCCCCTGGCTTCGCTCCTCCCGGGACCTGCCGCCACCGGTGGCGCATCTCCCTACGACTCCCAGCGGCTCGCCAGATGTGCTGCACTACAACTCCCATCGGCCCCGGGACCTCGCCATCTCCGACCCACCCACCCACCCCCCGCCAGCTGGGCGCCAGCTACTGCCCAGGACCGGCTGGCCCCGTCCGCCTGCTGCGCAGCCCAGCGATGCCCTGCCTGTCTGCCGCGCCCCGGGCGCGCCAAAGAAGGAGAAGCAGCAGAGGCGCGCGGGGGCCGGATGGGGGAGCCGCGGGGGCCGGCGCTGCGCGAGGCGGAGCAGGCAGGTGAGCCGGCCCAGCGGGGCGGGGAGGAGCCGCCGGGGAGGCAGGGCGGCCGGGAGGGGCGAGGCCGAAGCTGCTCCGGAGGGCAGGTGCGCGGATCGGGGCGCGCAGCTGGCGACGCGCCTCCCTCGCCATCCTCGGCTCTTCTCGCAAGCGGCGCCTCGCCATCCTGCAACTCTCCTTTCTTGCAATCTCCGGCTCCTCCCACCAGAGCATGACCCGGGGTGCTCTTTTCTCGAGTGGGGCGCAGATCTAAGCTCGCCCCCCCAAAAAAACCCCAGCTTGCATTGGAGAGAGATCCAGGGATCTAGCAGCGTCGGTTTCCAGCTGCCCCACCCGCCTTGCGCGCCAGCTGCGGGCGCTTTTCTTCCAGGAGGGGCAGAATAAAAGGGGGCTGGATCCTACCCGCCCCAAAGCGCGCCCTTCTCCCTCCTTCTGAGCCAGGTAAGGAGGAAATAAAAGACCCTCTTTCTCCACGCCGGACTTTTGTTCTGAAGCTTGCTGCTCCTCCCACTGTTGACGGTTTGTGGGTTTTAAAAAAAAATATCATTTTTTTCTTGTTGTTTACGATGAAGTACCCGAGGCGCTGCGAGGAGATTTCATGAAAAGTAGGCTGGGAAGCGCCTCCTGATCTGGCAAGACTTGAGCGCCTCTTGTCAGAAGTCAGCGCCCTTTCGTTCCTGGGAGCTAATTCCCAGGGAATTAGTTCCTTGGAGTTAATTCCCACCTTTAGTTCTGCCATTTTAGCTTGTTTTAAACTGTTTGTGTTTTTTGTTGTTGTTTTTTTAATGTTAGGGTTGTGGTTGTTGTAACCCAGCCCAGGGACCTTGTTGTAAAGGGTGCGTGTGTGTAAATAAATTGGAATCAATAATAAAAATAAAATGTTGATTTTGAAAGTGTGCCGAGGTGGGTCTCGAACCTCTGGCTCAGAGTCAGCAACTTCCAAGAGGTCCTCAGATGCTTCGGACTACAGTTCCCATCAGGTGCTGGCTGGAGCTGGTGGGAGTTGTAGTCTGAAATGTCGGAGTGGGGGGCGCCGGGTTGAGGAAGGCTGTTGTAAGGCTTGAGGTCATTATTCCTGCATTTCCATGCCCTCCCCGCTCCCTGGCCGGGGCAGACACATTGCTTGCAAACTGAGCCCATCCCATTGCACAAGCAATCCAGGAGGATGCTGTGTGTGTGTGTGTGTGTGTGTGTGTGTGTGTGTGTGTGTGATATTTCAAAGTGAGTTGACGAAAGCAGGTAGGAGTGGCTCACGCCGAGTCTTGGACCATGCACAGGCGAGGCTGCGCTGCACACAATCCATGTGCCAGATCCTGGCTTTCTCTTTGCGCATTGCAAGCCGGCCTGCGTGCATCCTTCTCAGGACTTGGAGCTGAGAGACCTCTGGCTCCCTGGGCGCAATGTGTGTAAAGGTAATGGGACCTCTGATCATTAGGTCCAGTCATGGCCGACTCTGGGGTTCCGGCGCTCATCTCGCTTTACTGGCCGAGGGAGCCGGTGTACAGCTTCCGGGTCATGTGGCCAGCAGGACTAAGCCGCTTCTGGCGAACCAGAGCAGTGCACGGAAACACTTTTTACCTTCCCACCGGAGCGGTACCTATTTTTCTACAGTGGTACCTCTGGTTACATACACTTCAGGTTACAGACTTTGCTAACCCAAAAATAGTACCTCAGGTTAAGAACTTTGCTTCAAGATGAGAACAGAAATTGTGCTCTGGCGGCGCTTCAGGTTAAGAACAGTTTCAGGTTAAGAACGGACCTCCGGAACAAATTAAGTACTTAACCCGAGGTACCACTGTACTGTTGAAAATGATATGTTAAAAAACTAATAAAATTACATATATAGTATATAAAAACAAACCCTGACCATTAGGTCCAGTTGTGGCCGACTCTGGGGTTGCGGCACTCATCTCGCTTTACTGGCTGAGGGAGCCGGCGTACAGCTTCCAGGTCATGTGGCCAGCATGACTAAGCCACTTCTGGCGAACCAGAGCAGCGCACGGAAACGCCTTTTACCTTCCCGCCGGAGTGGTACCTATTTATCTACTTGCACTTTGAGGTGCTTTTGAACTGCTAGGTTGGCAGGAGCAGGGACTGAGCAAAGGGAGCTCACCCCGTCGCGGGGATTCGAACCGCCAACCTTCTGATCGGGAAGTCCTAGGCTCCTAACCCACAGCGCCACCCGCTCTGCAAAACTTCATGAAATTGACGGGCCCGGATGGGCTGGCATTCGTCGTTTGTCTTATTCAGGACAGAGGGATAGGAGAGTCACTTTTTCTCCTGCCTCAGGAAAGGTCCCCTGTTGGGTTGCCTAGAAAAGCTTCTGAGTCGCCCCAGGCAAGTGTGTATTCTAAATCAGAAAGGGCCTGGCTACTTTGGGGCTTCTCAGGAAGGTGGGGTTGGTTGCTCTCCAGAAACAGGATGCTGGCCTGGAGAGGCCTTTGGTCCTACCCAAAAGGCCTCCGCTTCTCCTTTCCAGGTAGAACAACACCTAGCAAATTGTTGGGGTTGAATCAACGTCCCCCAGGTGCTGTTGGACTACAACTCCCATCATCCTTGACGATTGCCATGCTGGATGGGAATAATGGGAGTTGTAGTCTAGCAACCTCTGGGGACCCAAGGATGGAAAAGCTAGTGTAGCAGTTGGTGTAGAGTCGCGGAGCCTAGTTCCGATGGAAGGGAGAGGTGTGTCTGCAAACTGGAGCTCTCCCAAGCCTTCCAGTTAGTGTCCGGGCCCAATTTAAAGTGCCGGTGCTGACCTATGAAGCCTTACACACCTCAGGACCTCAATACCTTAAGGACCGCCTCTCCTGAGGCCCTTCATGAGAGGTTTGGAGGGCGGCAACACAAAAGCGGGGCCTTGTCAGTGGTGGCTCTCTGTCTGTGGAAGGCTCTCCCCAGAGAGGCTCGCTTGGAGCCTTTATTCCGTGTCTTCAGGCGCCAGGCGAAAGCAGTCCTCTTTACCCTGGGGGCTTGAGCCGTTAAATAATCTATGGCCTGTTACAACTGGGATAGGGGGCTATTATGACGATTATTTTGTTCCTGTGCCGCGTAAGTGATGTTCTTAATGTTCTACACATTAAGTCAGGCTTCCCCAACTGGTTGCCTTGTTTCAAAAAGGGCATTATGCGGTTAGAAAAAAGCAACCAAAATAGGGGTGACTCCCATGTGAAGAACGGTTGCAACATTTTGGACTGTTTAGTTTAGAGAAAAGACGAGTAGGGAAGCAACATGATGGCAGCTTATAAGATAAGGCACGGCATAGGGAAATTGCCTAGAGAAAGGTTATCCTCCTCCCTCACGACTCCTGGGCAGCCAGGGAAGTTGACTGAAGATTCAGGATGGAGAAAACAAAGTCCTTCTTCATGCACTGCCTAGTTAGCCTATGGAACTCCTTCCCACCGGAGGCACGGATGGCCGCCAACTTGGATGGCTTTGAAAAAGGATTTGACAATTAGTAGAGGAGGAGAGGGACGCGGGTGGTGCTGTGGGTAAAACCTCAGCGCCTAGGACTTGCCGATCGCATGGTCGGAGGTTCGAATCCCCGCGGCGGGGTGAGCTCCCGTCGTTCGGTCCCAGCTCCTGCCCACCTAGCAGTTCGAAAGCACCCCTAAGTGCAAGTAGATAAATAGGTAACGCTTCTAGCGGGAAGGTAAACGGCGTTTCCGTGTGCTGCTCTGGTGCCGGTTCGGCGGAGCAGCTTCGTCACGCTGGCCACGTGACCCGGAAGTGTCTCCGGACAGCGCTGGCTCCCGGCCTCTAGAGTGAGATGAGCGCACAACCCTAGAGTCTGTCAAGACTGGCCCGTACGGGCAGGGGTACCTTTACCTTTACCTAGAGGAGGAGAGGGCTGCTATCGATGGCTATTAGCTCTGCTCTCCACAGTTGGAGGCAGCAAAACGTCTGAAAACCAGAAGGAGAGGGCTCTGTGTTCGAATCCTGCTTGCAGGTTTCCCATAATGGGCATCTGGTTGGCTACTTTGAAAGAGGATGCTGGACCAGATGGTTCCCTCTGTGGCCTGATCCTGCAACCTCCTCTTATGTTCTGTTGTAGTCCTAAACATCTGGAAGAGCTCTACCTGGGAAAGGCTGCCCTGAGTCGATGATCCGGCGTGTTTTCTCGCCTTCTTAAGCACTCGCTTCGTGTTTTTTGCACGGAGGCAGAGAACTCTCCGCCAGCAAACACGTCCCGGCTTGTTCTGACGGGCGCGTCCGCTGGCAGGACCTGTTCTGGCGAGAGCCGAGGTGACGAAGGGAAGCTGTGGGGCGAAACCTTCACAAGTGGTGAGAAGGGAGCTGGCCAAACCGTCTCCCATGGGGGTCTGCCAAACCTTGGTCTAAGCTCAGCTTGTCTGCTGCAGTTTATCTCCTGTCTGGCTGGTGAGATCACCAACCTTTTTTCGGGTGGGGTTTTTACTTTGTATTGCTAAATCCCAAACTTAGAGCAAACTTTGCCACAAAATATTGCAGGTGTTAATTTTCCTCCCCATAACATTTCTGAATTTGGGTTCTTTTAATAAAAAGCATTGGAAAAATCTGATTCCCCACTCCCAGTTATTTCTTTAGAATTTAAAATTCCTTTAGAATTTTAGAGTTTTATTTGGTAGCGTAGATTTTTAACTGAAATCATATATTGATCATTTTTAGCTTAATTTGCTTTTTAGCATTCAATCTTATAATAACGATGAACATTTTATATTCCAATGTGCAAACTGTTTAAGGGATGATTTATGTAATATATAAATCCTGTTGAATAAAAATAAAATAAGCGATGGATTCTGGCTTAGCAGATCCAGAGCAAAAAGAGAGCTGGGCTTGGAACTGGCCCTGAAATAATGATAATTTTATTACTGGCCTTTGGCTTGGAATCAACTTGATCCCCTCCCCCTCTTTCCTTTTTCCTCCTGTGATGGAACTCCTATTTGGGGACTTCCCTGGCTTTTTTCTGGCCCACGTAGGACCAGTCCGGATAGCTGGCCTTGGTGAAGATTTGACGTTTTCATCCCCAAAAAGTTTTTGATTTGAGTTTCTACTGAAATGAGGCTGCATTTTAACGTTGTATTTTAATCTTGTTTTTAAGTTGTATTTTAATTGATTGTTTTTATACCTGGTGTTAGCCGCCCTGAGCCTGGTCTTGGTTGGGGAGGGCAGGTATAAATAAAATTTATTATGATTACAGTGGTACCTCGGGTTAAGTACTTAAATTGTTCTGGAGGTCCGTACTTAACCTGAAACTGTTCTTAACCTGAAGCACCACTTGTCTCCTGCTGCCGCCGCGCCGCTGAAGCACGATTTCTGTTCTCATCTTGAAGCAAAGTTCTTAACCTGAGGTAAGAACGCTTCAAGTTACAGACACTACAGACTCTGCTAACCCAGAAATTGTACCTCGAGTTAAGAACTTTGCTTCAGGTTGAGAACAGAAATCATGCAGCAGCAGCACAGCAACAGGTAACCCGAAGTAGCACTGTACTGTTGCTTTGATTTTGATTTTGATTCTGCATTTTGTGCTTTTATATTTTGATTTTATTCTGTGAACCACCCTGATACCTCCGGTATATACAGTGGTACCTTGGGTTAAGTACTTAATTTGTTCCGGAGGTCTGTTCTTAACCTGAAACTGTTCTTAACCTGAAGCACCACTTTAGCTAATGGGGCCTCCCGCTGCCGCAGCACAATTTCTGTTCTCATCCTGAAGCAAAGTTCTTAACCTGAAGCACTATTTCTGGGTTAGCGGAGTCTGTAACCTGAAGCGTATGTAACCTGAAGCGCCTGTAACCCGAGGTACCCCTGTGTTATGATTATTATGACTTATACCCCGCCCACTTGGCTGGGTTTCTGAGTCTGTGCAGAGTGCCGAGCAGCCCTCACTGCTGGGATCGGAGGAGAAGCTACATTCTCGAAAGCCGCAACTCGGGCCTTGACCCCAGCACCTATTTTTCTTATTCCAGAAGCTGAGCATCGCCCAAAGGGCGGAGACACCACCTTTGGGCTCCTCTTCCCCTCTCCTTCCCAGCTGACTTGACCCCGCCATGTCGGTCCTGGTGGAGATTGGCGACAACCAATCGGAGAGGATGACGGCCGACGACATCATCGTCCACACGCGGCAGGTGATGAAAGGGCTGGAGGCTCTGCGCAGCGAGAACAAGAGCATCCATCAGCGGCTGCAGGAGGCTTTGCTGAGGGACAGACAGCTGCTGGACGAGAGAGAGGAGGCCGTGGAGGCAGATGCGGAGGCCGTGGACATCCAGGCGCTGGAGCTGCTGGAGGAAAAGCACGACCTCGTCTACAAGAGTCTGGAAGGGATTGAGCTGGGAATTGCGGAGGCCCAGGTATGCTGCAGCGAAGCCATTGGCTGGGCTGCTGTGATGTCACGGAATGTCCGCCAGAGTTCCAACTTCGGAGGGTGGCGGATGCTCACAGTTTCTGGGAAGGAACCCAAATCTGGGTGCAGTTGGGAGTTGTGGGGAGAACCTGAGGGGTTTTGTGTTTTAGGAATCTGTGGGGGTGAGGCCCTCTCCCCCCACATAAGAAAGTGGGGGAAGAGGTGCCAGAGAGGCAGGCTGGGCTGGTGATGCTGGGGTTCGTGGCCACCTCACCTGCAAAAGGATACGGTAGAGTTGGGAAAGCTTCGGGAAAGGGCGACCAAAATGATCGAGGGGATGGAGTGATTGCAAAAGCTGCAGCGTTTGGGGGTTTTCAGTTTGGAGAAAAAGCGAGGAAGGGGCCGCAGGATAGTCAATTGTAAAATTGCCGTATTTTTCGCTGTATAGGACGCACCGGACCATAGGAGGGGGAGAACATGGGGAAAAAATTCTCCCCCTCTCTGCTCAGCGCCCCTTCAGCAAAGCGGCAGGAGAAACGGAGCCCCTTCCATTTCTCCTCCTGCTTGGCTGAAGTGGGGCTGCGCAGCTCTCCCTCTCTGCTGAACCCAGGAGAGTCTTGCTCTCCCGGCTTCAGCAAAAGGAACCCGAAGCCTTTGGAGCGCAGCGTGAGTTCCCGCTGCGCTCCAAAGGCTTCAGGCGGCTATCCCTGAAGCCTGGAGAGCGAGAGGGGTCAGTGCGCACCGACTCGTCTCGCGCTCCAGGCTTCAGCGAAAGCAACGCATAGCCTCCGGTGCGCGGAGGGAGCTCTCCCTCTGCGCTTTGGAGGCTTCGCGTTGCTATCGCTGAAGCCAAGGAGCCTGCATTCGCTCCATAAGACGCACACACATTCCCCCTTAATTTTTGGAGGGGGAAAAGTGCGTCCTATAGAGCGAAAAATACAGTATGCGTGGCATGAGGAATGCGGCTAGAGAAAAGTTTTTCTCTGTGTTGTAACGCGAGAGCTCGTGAACATCGGATGAAGTTGAGGTTCAGGGCTGATAAAAGCAAGGACTTAGTTTTTTACGGATTTTGCTTTCTTTAAGCCCACCTTCCCATTAAACTCAAGATGGTGTTACACCTGTTGTTCCGCTTCTGAAACTCAATGCAATATAATGCATTGAATCCCAACACTTAAGTTTATTTGGTATATATTAAATGCAACTTTTGTACATAGTTTTGAATGAGGATGGTTCAGTTTTCTGGAGCATTTCCCCTTTGGCCCAGGGGTTACGGAGATGTTGCCCCTGGGCAGAGATTTTCCTGCAAAAGCCTTCCCTGGTACCCATGGCATCCACAACCCTGCCTTTCGCCGCTACTGAAATTAGGCTTGAAAAGAGCATTATGTTGTAGCTAATAGAAAAGGTTGCCGTAATTAGTGTGTGCGGCCTACAAAAAGAGTTGGCAACTCCTGGTGCATTGTATAACAATTTATGCTTTTGATAAAAGCAAGGACTTCTTCACGCAGCTCGTAGTTAACCTACGGAACTCCCTCCCACTCATAGCTGTCAAGTGTCCCTTATTTGGAGGGACGGTCCCTTATCGCAGCGCCATGTCCCGCTGCTGTCCCTTCTTCATGGATGTCCCTTAAATTTCCCGGGTTTCAAAGGAAGCAGCTCCTCTCCCTCCCTCTCTGCCGGCCAGGGAGGAGGGAGGCTCCAACTGTGTTGCTTGGCTGCATTGCTCACCCAATAAGGAGTCTAAGAACGACTGGGGGGGTGGAGCTTGCATGCCTTGTGCCGATCAAATCGGCCGTGTTGCCTGGGGACTCGCCTTTGCTCAGCGCTTCCCAGCGGAGAGGTGACGGTGGTTTTCCTTGCTGCATCCCCTTTGCCGGGTTGCTGCGCTGTGGGAACCACCAGCCTTGGCCCCTGGGAGCCCCTCCCCGCCGGGACTGGTGGGAGCCTTGGGCCTTTCTGCCGCCATCCTCCTTGCGGCTGCCAAACTGAATGTCTCTGCCTGGGGCCTCCCCTCTGCGGCTGTGCCACCGAAGGACCCGGATGAGATGGGCAGCCTGGCATGCCTATGAATTGCTGAGGAGCCTTGAGAGGAAAATGAGGACAACCATAGAGAAAGCAGTTCAGAGAGAGGAGGAGGCGGAGGCATGGGCAGGTGTTCCAAGGGCTACAAGGGAAGGACCGCAAGCGCTTCTCCCATAGATTTGTAGTGGTAGACTAGCATAGATGGTCTGATCTGCGGGTTTATTTCGGGTGCTATTTCCTCCCCCCTTCCTCCCGCCCCACCTGATGGAACTGAGAGCTGCAGATGGAGCACGAGAGAAAAGATACAGAACTGCAGCAGCATCTTTGTAGTTTGGACTGATTCAGTAGCCAGGCTCTCCTGACATTTTTATGGAACCTCCAGGTTCAGAGGCAGTCTATCTGGGCTCTATGGAGCATTTGGCCACAGTAAGAAAAGGAAGGTGGGCTATTTGGCTTGATCCAGCCACCAGGCTCTTAAACCAGGCAGGCGGGGTTGCTGTGGTGGGGGCTGCAGAAGTTTAGAGTTTGCAAAGAGTCCACCTACAAACCCAGTTTCCTTCTTCCATCTCGCCCTGCCCCACAGATGATGGTAGCTCTGTCCTCTCACATCGGGTCGCTGGAGGCGGAGAAACAGAAGCTGCGAGCTCAGGTCAAGCGTCTCTGCCAGGAGAACCTCTGGCTGCGGGATGAGTTGGCGCTCACCCAACTGCGCCTTCAGCACAGCGAGGAGTCGGTGGCGCAGTTGGAGGAGGAAAAAAAGCACCTTGAATTCCTCAACCAGCTCAGGCAATATGACCCGAGGGATGACCAGGTAAGGACAGGGGGATGTGGCGAGGTACAGGGATGTCCGAAGCTGCCTTCTACTGAATCTGTAATGCGGGACAGAGCTCTCTAAGCATGCGCAAAGTGCCTTGTCCTTACTCCCAGCAAATTCGAAACCTACCCAGGATCAGAGGGCGAGTCACGGAGGCAAGAGGCCTCTCAGCAGCCGTCAGCCCCAGCACCTTTGAAAACTAACCAGATCCCCTCGCTTATTCATTCCACCAGGCCTTGTTGAGCAGGGAACCAGGCAGAGGGCCTTCTCGGTGGTGGCGCCCGCCCTGTGGAACGCCCTCCCACCAGATGTCAAAGAGATAAACAACTACCAGACTTTTAGAAGACATCCGAAGGCAGCCCTGTTTAGGGAAGCTTTTAATGTTTTATAGATTATTGTATTTTAATATTCTGTTGGAAGCCGCCCAGAGTGGCTGGGGAAACCCAGCCAGATGGGCGGGGTATAAATAATAAATTATTATTATTATTATTATTATTGGAGCAGATACTCAGACCCCACCCAAAAGGAGATGTTCGAAATGCTCGTCCTGCAAAGCTCCCCAAATCCGCATTTCCCTTGGTTTTCAGAAATGCAGTATTTTGAATATGCAGCTGCTGTATACCCGGGCCAGACCGCTTGACCCATGTAGTAGTAGTAGTAGTGGTGGTGGTGGTAAATAAATAAATTAATAATAATAATAATAATAATAATAATAATAATAATAATAATAATGTAATTTATACCCTCCCCATCTGTCTGGGTTTCCCCAGCCACGCTGGGCTGCTCCCAACAGAATTAATGATAATAATAGTTTAAAAAGATAAAACATCAGACATTAAAAACTTCCCTAAACAGGGCTGCCTTCAGTTGTCTTCCTATAGTCAGATAGTTGTTTATTTCCTTGGAATCTGAGTGGAGGGCGTTCCACAGGGCGGGCGCCACCACCAAGAAGGCCCTTTGCTTGGCTCCCTGTAACCTCACTTCTCGCAGGGAGGGAACTGCCAGAAGGCCCTCGGAGCTGGACAATGGGGGTGGTTGGAAACGTACTGGGAGCCAATGCAGATCTCTCAGGACCGGTGTTATGTGGTTCCGGCGGCCGCTCCCAGTCTCATCCTCCGTGCCTCCATGGACAGCCGTGAGTCCAAAATGACTCCCAGGCTGCGCACCTGGTCCTTCAGGGGCACAGTTACCCCATTCAGGGCCAGGGAGCCCCCCACACCTGCCCACACCTGTTGCTCAATGTTGCCCACACTGATGGTCAACAATGGCTCTGCAGAACTTCAGGAAGGAGTCTTTCCCAGACCTCCCTGGAGATGCCTTCAGGGACTGAACCCGGGACCTTCTGCGTTCAAGTCCCCAAAGCTTCCCTTGCTATCCTCTCTCTATAGCCCTAGTGCTTCATTTATGGGTCTGTCTGGGGTTTCTCTCTCCCGAAGATCCTGTGTGCTCATGCTGCAGGTTTGCAGCACAGGTTCATTTTTTGCAAGGTCGGAAACATTCCGCCCGTGTGAGTCAAAGCCTTGCTCCATAAGGCCTAGAAATATGATTCTTTTGAATGCAACGTGAGCTTGGAACTTAGCGCTAATGGGAAAATCTCACGTGATGGATTTGTGCAGCCAGTGGTCATTGTCATCCAGATACTTTCATCGCTCTCGTTTCATTTCTTAATAACCATCCCTCAGCAGAATGGTACTTTGCATGTCATGAAAGATTCTGCACAATCTGTCCGTCTAGTAAAATGCCATTATGGTACCCGGTGCTATAAATCTTCCCTGTATTTCTTGGCGAACACAGCAAAAACTCCCACCTGCTTTGACTTTGCAATTTGTGCTTTCTGGAGGATGGTTGGTGGCTAATGGATTGAGGTTGAATCCTGACAAGACAGAAGTACTGTTTTGGGGGGACAGGCTGGTGTGGAGGACCACTTGGTCCTGAATGGGGCAACTGTGCCCCTGAAGGACCAGGTGCGCAGCCTGGGAGTCATTTTGGACTCACAGCTGTCCATGGAGGCGAATGTCCATTCTGTGTCCAGGGCAGCTGTCTACCAGCTCCATGTGGTATGCAGGATGAGACCCTCCCTGCCCGCGGAATATCTCACCAGAGTGGTGCAAGCTCTAGTTATCTCCCGCTTGGACTACTGCAATGCGCTCTATGTGGGGCTACCTTTGAAGGTGACTCAGAAACTACAACTAATCCAGAATGCGGCAGCTAGACTGGGGACTGGGAGCGGCCGCCGGGAGCACATAACACCGGTCTTGAAAGACCTACATTGGCTCCCAGTACGTTTCCGAGCACAATTTAAAGTGTTGGTGTTGACCTTGAAAGCCCTAAACGGCCTTGGCCCAGTATACCTGAAGGAGCGTCTCCACCCCCATCGTTCTGCCCGGACGCTGAGGTCCAGCTCTGAAGGCCTTCTGGTGGTTCCCTCACTGCGAGAAGCAAAGCTGCAGGGAACCAGGCAGAGGGCCTTCTTGGGGGTGGCACCCGCCCTGTGGAACGCTCTCCCATCAGATGTCAAAGCGATAAACAACTACCTGACATTCAGAAGACATCTTAAGGCAGGCCTGTTTAGGGGAGTTTTTAATGTGTGGCATTTTAGTGTATTTTTGGTCTCTGTGGAAGCCGCCCAGAGTGGCTGGGGTAACCCAGCCAGATGGGTGGGGTATAAAGAATAAATTATTATTATTATTTATTTCTAAGCCGGGATATGCGGGCCTTGCATTTACTCTCTTTGCAGGCGGAGAAAGACGACTCAGAGCAGAGGAAGGACAGCCTGTCTTCTCTCTTCCCCAACGATGACGATGAGCAGAGGCAGGGTGCGTACATGGGCCGATGATGTGTGTTAACCAGCGCATGTCTTTTGAGGCTTAACCCCAACTTGCAATGAAACCGAGGCCCGTCCAGAGGTTCAGTGGGAGCTCAGTTCTGGCCGCAGGTCAACTTTCTGTTTCCAGTTGCACAAAAGCAGCACCTCAGGCCGGCATTACCCAACTGGGTGCCCTCCATTTGGGGGGCGGGGGCTGGACTACAGTGGTCCCTTGGTTCTCCAACGCCTTGGTACTCAGACAACTTGGAACCCAAACACTGCAAACCAGGAAGTAGGTGTTCTGGTTCGCGAACTTTTTTCGGAAGCTGAACGTTCTCCGATTGGAGTGTTATGCTTCCGATTGGAGTGCCACACTTCCGTTTTGAGTGTTACGCTGAGGTCCATCTGTTTTTGCTATTTATTTTACGTTTTTGCGGCTCTTTTTGTTTTGTTTTTGCGACGGTGCGGAACCCAGTTCAGCTACTGATTGATTGATTGACTGTGTGATTGCAGAACATTGTTTATTGCTTTCATTTTATGGATCAATGGTCTTGTTAGATCAAGCTTCCTCAAAATCGGCACTCCAGATGTTTTTGAGACTACAATTCCCATCATCCCTGACCGCTGGTTTTGCTAGCTAGGGATCATGGGAGTTGTAGGCAAAAAACATCTAGGGGGGCTGAGTTTGAGGAAGCCTGTGTTAGATAGCAAAATTCATGTTAAATTGCTGTTTTAGGGGTTTGTTTTTAAAAGTCTGGAACAGATTAATTCATTTTGCTTTATGGGAAAACGCACCTTTGGTTTTGGAATGGACTTCCAGAACAGATTACGTTTGAGAACCAAGGGACTACTGTATAACTTCCATGACAGTGGACAGTCATGCTGGTTGGAGCGGATGGGAGTTATAGTACAAGGGAGTTGTAGTTGGGGAGAGGCTGCCTTGGAGAGACTTACAGAGTTTCAGAGGAATAGCCTGAGTTTCAGAGGAAGGGCTCCACTGAATGCAGGCCAGGTGATGGGTGCTTCACCTGTGCACCTGTTGGGTATGGCTGAGGTTAAAAAGGGAACAATGGTAGAAAGAGGAGGATACATGCAGACATTTTGATCCCGCTAAGCTGAGTGAGAAACATGGAATGGAAAGGAATGAATACAGTATTTTACTAAAGTATCTAAGCATGCCTACTTCTCCAGCTGCTCAAAAACCCAGCAGGAAAAGGATTCCTTTTTATGATCTGGGGAAGTCTTTCTTCACGCAGCGCAGAGTTAAACTGTGGAACTCTCTGCCACAGGAGGCAGTGGTAGCTGCTGTAATAAACAAAAATCTGCCTTTATTCCCTTATGGGGGACACAAGAGCCCTTATAGAGTCCTTTGCAGGTTCTCCATCGGTCAGAGAAAAGAACAGAGGCCAACCAGAGAATATGGAGAAGCAAAGCAGCTCGTAAGCTTGATCTTTATTGAACTGTTAGAAAAGGGTGCTCCCCCCACATGTAGGAAAGGAGGAGGACCCAGAACAAAGGTGTGCCTGCCCTTATATAGACATTTTAAATTGCCCGCCCTGGAGCATCCAAGACCATCCCCAGACACATCATACCTACATCACAGAAGAGGCGGTCTACAGCAGAAGTCTGAGTGCATTGTTTATCTCCTGTCTGGCAGGCTACCTGTTAATGCTCACTTGATTGGATACTCTGGGGAGCCTGGCCAGTCTTTTGTAATGACAAATACTTAGTTCCTGAGCCAGGTCACAGGCTCACACCCTATTCATACACAGACGTACCCTTAAGACAGGATTTGTGAAGGAAAAGACAATGGGGAGGTGTTTCCATTTTCCTCTGACCTTGCAGAGAAAACATTTGGTCAGTTTGGGAGCCATGGCTGTTTTCCTGTGCTGCTTCAGAAATGTGCTTTATACATTTATGTACGTGTTTGCTTGGTACCTTTATGAACATTTATTATATATATAAGACCTTAATTTTTTTTTATTTCAGTGCTAACTTACCGTATTTTTTGCTCTATAGGACACACTTTTCCCTCTCCAAAAATTAAGGGGAAATGTGTGTGCGTCCTATGGAGCGAATGCAGACTCCTGGGCTTCAGCGATAGCAACGCGAAGCCTCCGGAGCGCAGAGGGAGTGCTCCCTCCACGCTCCGGAGGCTTCGCGTTGCTTTTGCTGAAGCCGGGAGAGCAAGACTCTCCTGGCTTCAGCAGAGAGGGAGAGCTGCGCAGCCCCACTTCAGCCAAACGGGAGGAGAAATGGAAGGGGCTCCGTTTCTCCTGCTGCTTCGCTGAAGGGGCGCTGAGCGGAGAGCGGGAGAATTTTTTTCCCTTGTTCTCCCCCTCTAAAACAAGGTGCGTCCTATAGAGCGAAAAATATGGTGCATGCTTTTAAGAGAAAGCGAGACAAATTCATGGAGGAGGAAAGGGCTGCCGATGGATACTAGCTGTGCTTTGTCTCCAAAGTTGGTTGCATCGATGATTCTGAATCCCAGTTGATGGGAAACCGAAGGAGGGGAGAGTTGCTCTTGGGCTTGAATTCTGCTTTGCTGGTTTCGCACAGGCAGCTGGCTGGCCACTGTGAAGGCAGGATGCTGGTCTAGACAGGCCCTTGGCCTGATCCAGTACCCTCTTCTTGGGTTCTTTCTTATTTTCCTTCCCTGGTGTGGTGACCCCGCAGTCAGAGATAGAATGTCTTGGGAAAGTAGAATTAAGTGATTGGTCAGTAACCTAAAACTCACACTGGTCTTCTTCCTGGTAGCTAGACAGGAGGGCCAGTTTTCAGCTGGGTTACATGGGGTTGTGTTTAACCTTCACCCCACCCCAGTGAAGGCCGCATTCTGACCCAGTGGGTGGTTTCTCCTGTTTGTGGGGGGCCGTGGGGTGACCTGGGGGCAGCGCTAATAGGCAAAGGGAGGGCGCTTGGAGGTGCGAACAAGTATCTGGACTTTGAAAACCTGGCATCACAGGATCAAATCAATCAGTTTTGTTGAACTAATTAAAGTCAATAGTTTTAACTGGGTTTTGAACAAACGTGCAATTAATTAATTATTCCCCATTATAATTTTATTGGGCCATGGGTGGCGCTGTGGGTTAAACCACAGAGCCTAGGGCTTGCCGATAAGAAGGTCGGCGGTTCGAATCCCCACGACAGAATGAGCTCCCGTTGCTCGGTCCCTGCTCCTGCCAACCTAGCAGTTTCTAAAGCACGTCAAAGTGCAAGTAGATAAATAGGTACCGCTCCAGGGGGAAGGTGAACAGCGTTGCGCTGCTCTGGTTCGCCAGAAGCGGCTCAGTCCTGCTGGCCACATGACCCAGAAGCTGTACGCCGGCTCCCTCGGCCAATAAAGCGAGATGAGCGCCGCAACCCCAGAGTCGGCCACAACTGGACCTAATGGTCAGGGGTCCCTTTACCTCATAATTTTATTGTGACATTATCTTCCTTAGCGGGTTGTGCAAAGTGCTATTCTGAATAACGCTGAGTGTCTGGAACCGAGGGGACAGTGGCTCTCAAAAGTTTGGGAAGCACTGTTCTTCTTTTTGTTAAATCATTTGTATTAATTTTCCAATAAAAAACATCCAATTAACATATCAAATCACAATCCAATAAAAAACTAAAATAAAAAAAGGTTGAATTATCTTCCAAATTGCAATTATTAATTTTTCGGGCTTTCCAGAGTCTGGACCTTGAAGCATAACTCCAAATCTCAATCCTGGCTCTTGTCGTTGTTTCCACGTTAGAAGCACTGTTCTAACCCCCTGACGTTTTCGGATGGGTTCTGGGTTCAGGAATCTCCTCCTGCAATGGGCCCGACTTACCTGTCTCTGTTGTCTGTGGCAGGAGGGAGCCCGAGCGCAGCCGCCTCGGCCGCTCAGCAAGGGGGCTACGAGATCCCGGCGCGGCTGCGGACCCTCCACAACCTGGTGATCCAGTACGCCTCCCAGGGGCGCTACGAAGTGGCCGTCCCCCTGTGCAAACAGGCACTGGAAGACCTAGAGAAGAGCTCTGGACACAGTCACCCAGATGTGGCCACCATGCTGAACATCTTAGCCTTGGTTTATAGGTAAGGGGCGTGGCAGGGGGGGTGTTGTGTGGGAAAGGGTCCCGGGCTGCTGAGAAGAGCCTTGGAAAGAGAAGACTTAGAGCTGTGATTCCTGCATTGCAGGGGGTTGGGCTAGATGGGCTTTGGGTGCCCCTGCCAACTCCCCAATTCTATAAGCATCCTCTGCAGGAGCCCAAAGGTCCACCAAAGTTAGAGATGTCCTGCATTCAGAGGCCGTCTCCTTCTCAGGACTTCTGCAGGCGTGGCTGAGGCACCGATGCTTTCTGCATGAAATAATAATAATAATACTAGTAATAAATTTTTATTTTAACCCCCCCCCCCTTCCCGGTTTAAAAACCGGGCTCAGGGCAGCTAACAGCAAATATAAAACATTGGTTAAAATGCGACTTAAAAACAGCATAAAAGACAACATAAAATGCAGCATCAATATCAATGAAATTCAAAAATTCAGGGAAGAATTTAAATATGGAGTCCCATATTTCCTCGTAGAAGAGGAAAGAGAAAATGGAATAGAGGATCAGGATAATTCAAATTGTGTTTTTTTTTTAATAGATATTTATTGGAGTTTTTAGAAAAGAAATACAATAATAATAAACAGTGTTGCTTTGTTTTTACAAAGTTTCATAACTGGCAGAATCCGAGACCTGGGAGAAGAAAGGATTGAAGAAGATTGGAAGAAATTCAAGATTTATCTACAAAAACATTGTGATTTAGTGGAATATTAAGAAGGATGCTTGGTTATAAATAATTGGCCATCACTAAAATAGATCAGAATTTGATGATAAGAGAGATTAAGAGAAACAAAATTTGTAGGAGAATTTTTTCTTTATTATATTCAAATAAGTGGTTATAGATTTGGAAATAAGATGATAATTTGCTTGACAAAAATTTATTAACGATGCAAGTGGGAGCGGGAGACGTGAGGAAGTCTAAGGATGTTAGGATAATTCAAATTGAAGGCCGTATCTCTCTCTCTTTGTCTATCTATCTATCTATCATTAAATTTTCTATTTTACAATTTAAAATCCTCATTTATACATCCTCAAGTTACCAGCGACTTCCCTTCTTCTCTTTCCATGGTTCACGTTACGTATAATAAATCCCTGCATAGTTTACAAAAACTATACCGTTCCCTATACTCCATTATTGCATCCACCAAAACATATTTACATGGTTGAATTCATCTCAATGCTGCCAGCGTTTTCAGCTGTACACTGTTATTTCCCGTATATTCAATAAACATTTTCCAATCTTCTATTTCTTTTTGTGCCGACTTCTTCTGCCGCAGGGACCAGAACAAGTACAAAGAGGCCACAGAGCTGCTGAACGATGCCCTCGATATCCGGGAGCAGACTCTGGGTGTGGAGCACCCCGCCGTGAGTGTCTGTCCGGGGCTCGGTGGAGGGTTGTGTTGTGTTTTCTCCTCTGGGAATATTTGGATGGGGGGGGGCAGAGATCATTTGTGCTTGTCCCGTGGGTTAATGGAGAAGCAAGGTCCAAGTCCAGTCCGAGGTCAAAGGAGCAATATGGAGGCAGTCCATAAAAGCTGAAGCTGGGTACAGGGCAGGGAGTCAGGTGAGGTCAGGAACGCAGGACAGGGTTCAGGCAGGAACAGGCTACCTACAATGTTGCTCCTGCAACCTGGGACCGGGGCTGGCCGGCTTTTATCTGCCCCAAGGCAGAGGGCGGCCAAAGTCCACAGGTGACTCGCCTCTCCTGGCCTGGAGGCGAGCCCTCCTCCTGCGGGAACTTAGTTCCCTCCGCCTCTCTGCCCTGAGCCTCTGCAGCTCAGGAGAGGCTGGGGGGTTACCGGACCCAGAGGCAACCTCAGCTTCCTCTGACGGGGCTGAGAGTGGAGCACCTGCAGGCAATGGGTCCTCACTCACCTCAGGAGCCAGAGCAGACTCAGCTGGTGCCTACACCTGAGGACCCAGCACAGCTGAGGACCCTTCAGGCTCATGCTCCAGCCCCGGCTCAGCTGGTTCTGGAGGCGGGGACTCCTGTGCAGGCTGGGATCCCTCAGGTTCAGCATCCGAGTCCGAATCCCAGGCCATCACACCATTTTTCTTGGGAGGGGCAGGTCACTCTCTTAGGAAAAATACAACTCTTCTGGACGCCCTTGGAAGTTTTGAAGAGTCGTTTGTGCTCCCAAAGATTTGTTGTTGTTTAGTCGTATCCGACTCTTCCTGACCCCCTGGACCAGAGCACGCCAGGCACTCCTGTCTTCCACTGCCTCCCGCAGTTTGGTCAAACTCATGCTGATAGCTTCGAGAACACCATCCCACCATCTCGTCCTCTGTTGTCCTCCTTGTGCCCTCCATCCTTCCCAGCATCAGGGTCTTTTCCAGGGAGTCTTCTCTTCTCCTGAGGTGGCCAAAGTATTGGAGTCTCAGCTTCAGGATCTGTCCTTCCAGTGAGCACTCAGGGCTGATTTCCTTCAGAATGGAGAGGTTTGATCTTCTTGCAGTCCATGGGACTCTCAAGAGTCTCCTCCAGCACCAGAATTCAAAAGCATCCGTTCTTCGGTGATTAGCCTTCTTTATGGTCCAGGCTCCCAGAGATGTGGTGTTTAAAAGGTGCTAGGCCTTCGAGGGGGGGCAGTGAGGAGAGCTTGGCCGATGCCCCTCCCCAAATGGTGCAGTTGGTGCCAGATGCTGCAGCACAATTGCTGACAGCATTGAGGACTTGTCTGCATGGAAGTCCTGGGCTCAGAGGTCTGCTCACTGGCTGCCAATTTGCTACCTGCCCAAGTTCAGGGTGTCACTATTAGTACAGTAGTACCTCAGGTTACAAGGGAGGTGGGTGGTGCTGTGGGTTAAACCACTGAGCCTAGGACTTGCCGATCAGAAGGTTGGCGGTTCGAATCCCCTCGACGGGGTGAGCTCCCGTTGCTCGATCCCTGTTCCTGCCAACCTAGCAGTTCAAAAGCACGTCAAGTGCAAGTAGATAAATAGGTACCACTCCGGCGGGAAGGTAAACAGCGTTTCCATGCGCTGCTCTGGTTCGCCAGAAGCGGCTTAGTCATGCTGGCCACATGACCCAGAAGCTGTACGCCAGATCCCTCGGCCTATAGAGCAAGATGAGCGCCGCAACCCCAGAGTCGTCCGCGACTGGACCTAATGGTCAGGGTTCCCTTTACCTTTACCTCAGGTTACATATGCTTCAAGTTACAGACTCTGCTAACCCAAAAATAGTACCTCGGGTTAAGAACTTTGCTCCAAGATGAGAACAGAAATGGTGCAGCGGCAGCGGGAGGCCCCATTAGCTAAAGTGGTGCTTCAGGTTATGAACAGTTTCAGGTTAAGAACGGACCTCCAGAACGAATTAAGTTCTTAACCCGAGATACCACTGTACTATTGTTTTTATTTTGATTCTGCATTTTGTGGTTTTATATTTTGATTTTATTCTGTGAACCGCCCTGATACCCCCTGTATATATAGTGGTACCAAAAAAAAATAACAACAATAAGATACTGTGTATAAAATAACAAAATGAGATACAGTACAATAAGAATAATCAGAAGTTTATTTTATTTTATTTTATCCATCCTTTATCTTTTATTTTCTTCTTTCTCTCTCTCTTTTTTTCTTTTCTTCTTTTTCTACATAAAGTACCTGCATGTAGTTTGTAGAAAATGTAAAATGGTGTATTGTTGTGCAAATTTGTGTTGAATGCTTAATAAAGGTTTTTTTAAAAAAATAATAATAAAGAAATAACCAAACCTTTCCTCCTGTTTCTGACAGGTGGCTGCGACTCTTAATAACCTGGCCGTGCTCTATGGCAAGAGGGGGAAATACACGGAAGCCGAGCCGCTCTGCAAGAGAGCCTTAGAAATCCGAGAGAAGGTACAGGCTTTACCAGAGGCCCCAAGAAAAACTGTATTCAACCTGTCTTAAGGACTAGAAACTTAGCTTCATTTAAAAAAACAAACCAGACAGACAGACAAGGTTCCGATTATGCTGATCTCAGCACTGAGCGCTGGACCCAGAATTGTGGAATACACGAAGCCCTCTTTCAAATTCACATTTTAGCAGTAGGATGGTCTGACAATATAGCCGGCGAAATCAACCTCTTTCTGGTCTCTGCAATTAAAGCAGTGTTTATGTGTGTGTGTGTACTGCATCAATCTGCATTTTTAAAAAGAAAACTCGCATTTCTTTTCTCCCAAAACTTCGAGAATGAATACATTTATATCTCACCCCCCACCCCCGAGGAGCTCTAGATAGTATATGCCTGGTTCCCCCCCTCCTTCATTTAATCCCCATCACAACACCTCTGCAAGGTAGGCCAGGCTGAGAGAGGCAGTGACATCCAGCGGGAGGATTTGAACCCTGGTCTCTCCCAGGTCCTAATGCTAGAATCTCTTACCCATTCTCGTTTTTTAGGTGTTGGGCACCGATCACCCGGACGTGGCCAAGCAGCTGAACAACCTGGCGCTCCTGTGCCAGAACCAAGGGAAGTTCGAGGAGGTGGAGCAGTACTACCACAGGGCACTCTGCATCTACCAGACCCGGCTGGGGCCTGACGACCCAAATGTGGCCAAGACGAAGAACAACCTGGTAAACGATGGGGAGACGTTTTGTGTGTGTATGTGTGTGTGTGAGCCAGAGGAAGTTTAGTTTTCAGGACATCAGAAGAGCCTGGCCACTAGAGCAGTGTTTTTCGACCTTTTTTGGGCAAAGGCACACTTGTTTCATGAAAAAAATCACGAGGCACACCACCATTAGAAAATGTTAAAAAATTTAACTCTGTGCCTATATTGACTATATATAAAGTAATTCTCTTGAATAGGAATCAAATAAACACAAAGAAAGTATTTTATAATTACTTTATTATGAAATAGTAAGTAAACAGAAATATGAAAAATTATAAAATACTTTATTTTCAAATCTTTCGAATTTTTCAATTTTTCCCATGGCACACCAGGCAACATCTTGCGGCACACTAGTGTGCCGCGGAACAGTGGTTGAAAAACACTGCACTAGAGGACCATCTAGTCCAGCATCCTGTTCTTGCAGAGGCCAAATAATCCTAAGAACCTAGGAAACAAGGTCTTAGGATATTGAAGCAATGCTGCTGCAAAGTCCTAGCTTGAAAAGTAAACATGATGGGAATGTTGGGACTGCCCGTGGGAAACAGAGGGGACAGTCAATTCACAGTGCGAAGCACCGGAATTAGCTCAGAGTGTAATATGAGCTCTTCCGTTTATTCCTGTCCAGGAAGTGCAGGAAGTGTTTGTCACAACACTGCTGGAGTTTGAAGAGAGCAGCCATGTTTTTTGTAACGCTGCAAAGACAGAAAGAAAAGCATGTAAATACGTTTCTGTCTATCTCTTTCCCTGCCGGGGGGTGGGGCAGGAAAGAGGGGGGGTGTTCTTCTCACGTTTGAGAAGAATCGCTGATCGAGACCTTGCCTGCGTTTGCTGGGGAATGCAGCCAGGGAGGTCAACAGGGAATCAAGCCAGGTGCCTGGGAGAGTTGCCAGTTTCTGCTGATATGGGCTTGAATTTCCAACAGAAGGTAGACTGCCTCTGGAGCCGGAGGCTCCACAAGAACCCAAGAACTGGCATTCAGAAGCATTGCTGCCTCCCAACTGCCAGAGGCAGAACATGGTCATTGTGGCTGGTATCCATCAATAGACCTCTCCTCCATCAGTTTATGATTGACTTTCTCAATAATCGAAAGGTCCCAAAATGATTTACAAGAATAAAATACAGTGGTACCTCTGGATGCGAACAGGATCCGTTCCAGAGCCCCGTTCGCATCCTGAAGCGAACGCAACCCGCCTCTGCATGTGTGCAGGTTGCGATGTGCTGCTTCCACACATGCCTGTGATGTCATTTTGAGCACATGCGCAAGCAGCGAAACCCAGAAGTAACGCGCTCTGTTACTTCCGGGTCGCTGCGGAGCGCAACCCAAAAAACCCTCAACCTGAAGCATATTCAACCCGAGGTATGACTGTACAGTAGAAAAAAAAATACACAGAAATCAGAGGAAAAGCATCCCATGATTGGTGCAGCCCAAACGATGACAAGGTTGTTGCCAGGCAGGCTTCTCAGTTGGGTGGGCGTTTCACAGACAGGATCTGCTATAGAAGATGACTATTCAGCAACACGACCACCCTGCTCATTGCAGGACTGTTAACACTTTTGGGTGCCTTTTGACTCCCTCGGTGCTGGTGTTTCATTTAGAAATGCAGTGGTGCCCCGCAAGACGAATGCCTCGCAAGACGAAAAACCCGCTAGACGAAAGGGTTTTCCGTTTTTCGATGCGCTTCACAAGACAAATTTCCCTATGGGCTTGCTTCGCAAGACGAAAATGTCTTGCGAGTCTTGCGATTTTTTCCGCTTTCCCCCCCCCTTTTCTAAGCCACTAATAGCCTTTTAGCCGCTAAGCCGCTAAGCCTTTAATAGCCGCTAAGCCACTAATAGCACTAAGCCGCTAATAGGGTTGCTTCGCAAGACGAAAAAACCGCTAGATGAAGAGACTCGCAAAACGGATTATTTTCATCTTGCGAGGCACCACTGTGGTTCATAATGATTCAGTATTTGTGCTGTTTTTAATGTAGAGTAACAATAGCGATGAGATGTTCTTGGACACAAGCAACACGCATTTCAATATTTGCAGCATTTGCACAACAGCCACTTTAAAGCTTTATCTTTTGTTTATTTTTGCCATGGCTTTGCTGCCATCGATTGCAAAGATCAGCCATAATATATATGCATGCAATTTGACTGTGGGAGAATAGAAAAATCTGCAAGCAGGATTTCCTAGGTGATAAAGGTTAGGCTGCTCTTGCAGATGAAAAAAAGCTCGGCTGGAGGTAACCAACCGTCAGTGAAAAATGTAAACCAGCTAAAATTCAACCTAGGTTATCAAAGTGCAAAGTGCAACTTAGACCTACAGGGGAACAGGCCCCGTAGAAAGGGTTTCATTGCCAGTACATAAAATTAGAATGATGTAAAAGCTAGTTAATTGTTTTTTCATTTTTTCTTTTTCTATTTTTTTTGTACTTTTCAGGTTTATACATTTCACTGATTTTGCAATCGTTTTGACATTTCAAAACTCGACTTCCTTCCCCCTCTTTCTGCGGTCCTTAAATTTATTTTTAATATCTTCTGCGTATCCAAATTAACTTAATTCACTTATTTATTCATCTTCTTTAAGTATAAACTCTTATGAAATGGCAGGTTATTACAATAATCCTGCCAATTTTTCTTATCTGTTTAGTTTATCTGCAAACATTCAATAAACCATTTCCGTTCTTTTATAAAAAAGTTTATCTTGATTTCTTATTCTTCCGGTGAGTCCCGCCATTTCGGCATATTCCATAAGTTTTTGTACCCATTCTTCCTTTGCTGGAACTTCTGCTTCTTTCCATTTTGGGGCAAGTAACATTCTTTCCACAGTAGTCGCATACATGAATAAATCGCTGTACAGTTTGGGTAGTTCTGTTCCTATACAGTGGTACCTCGGGTTACATACGCTTCAGGTTACAGACTCCGCTAACCCAGAAATAGTGCTTCAGGTTAAGAACTTTACTTCAGGTTGAGAACAGAAATCGTGCTCTGGCGGCGCGGCAGCAGCAGGAGGCCCAATTAGCTAAAGTGGTGCTTCAGGTTAAGAACAGTTTCAGGTTAAGAACGGACCTCCGGAACGAATTAAGTACTTAACCCGAGGTACCACTGTAATGCGCAAAAGGAAAGCTTCTGAAGTTTTTTTACAAATCTTATTTTAAACATCCCTTTCATTTCATTATATATCATTTCCCAGTAAGCCTTAACCTTACTAGAAGACCACCACATAGGATAAAAAAAACCCTCCTTTCAAGTTAATTGTTTTTTCAGTAGGGAAACAGGTGACGTCATCGGGTACAGAGTCACCCAGCTAAAACTGCCTTCCTCTCTTCTCGCCCAGGCATCGTCTTACCTGAAGCAGGGCAAGTACCAACAGGCTGAGGAGCTCTACAAAGAAATTCTGTCCACACATGACCAGGATTTGGGCGTCAGCAGAGGCGGTGAGCAGCCAGCTTGCAGTTGTGTTTCTCTGCAGCAGAGTATGGAGAGGGAAGCTTGGGGAAGGGCGATGTAGCGCATAATAATAATAATAATAATAATAATAATAATAATAATAAATTTATTTATATCCCGCCCTCCCCAGCCAAAGCAGGGATCAGAGCGGTTAATAACTATTAAAGTAACGCAGCATTCTAAAATCAATTCATTCTAAAACTAATTCAGAATCAAATTGATGGCAACCATTGGGCTAGAGTTCTGTGAGGATTGCCAAAGGAGGGGGTCAGGCTGCGCCCTGACCAAAGGCCTGGTGGAACAGCTCTGTCTTGCAGGCCCTGCGGAAAGATGTCAAGTCCCACAGGGCCATAGTCTCTTGGGACAGAGCGTTCCACCAGATCGGGGCCACAGCCGAAAAAGCCCTGGCTCTAGTTGAGACCAATCTAACCACCTTGTGACCTGGGACCTCCAAAATGTTGTCTTTTGTGGACCTTAAGGTCTTCCGTGGGACATACCAGGAGAGGCGGTCCCATTGGTACAAGGGTCCTAGGCCGTATAGGGCTTTAAAGGTCAAAACCAGCACCTTAAACCTGATCCTGTACTCCACCGGGAGCCAGTGCAACTGGTATAGCACTGGGTGAATGTGATCCTGCGGCAAGGACCCCGTAAGGAGTCTCACTGCAGCATTCTGCACCTGCTGGAGTTTCTGGGTCAGTCTCAAGGGCAGCCCCACGTACAGTAATCAAGTCTGGAGGTGACTGTCGCGTGGATCACAGTGGCCAGGTCAGGGCGAGAAAGCTAAGGAGCATCTTCTTCTAAGGTTACCAGATTTTTTTCAATGAATCCGGGGACACTTTTCAACTTCCTGCTAAATAGATGGATTTTGTCAGGGGCTGATTTGTAAATCTGGGGGACTGTCTCTGGGAAACGGGGATGTCTGGCAACCTTATCTTATTCTCTCCATCCTTCCCCCTGCATCTTTCAGATGAGAGCAGAACGGGACCCGGAAGAGGCGCTCTGTATAGCCAGGTTTGTGTTGGGGCTGCTTTGGGGAGCTTCCCTCCCTCTTCTCTGTTTTTAGGTCTTGACCCCACCTCCCCACCCTAGTCTGCAGAAAGATTTTGGTACCCTTTGCACCCGTAGCAGGATTTAACTGTGGCTCCTGCATTTTAGAGGGACGCAGGTGGCGCTGTGGGTTAAACCACAGAGCCTAGGACTTGCCAATCAGAAGGTCGGCGGTTCGAAACCCCGCGACGGAATGAGCTCCCGTTGCTCTGTCCCTGCTCCTGCCAACCTAGCACTTTGAAAGCATGTCAAAGTGCAAGTAGATAAATAGATACTGCTCCGTCGGGAAGGTAAACAGTGTTTCCGTGCGTTCTGGTTTCCATCACAGTGTCTAGTTGTGCCAGAAGCAGTTTAGTCCTGCTGGCCACATGACCTGGAATGCTGTCTATGGGTTAAACCACAGAGCCTAGGGCTTGCAGGTCAGAAGGTTGGCGGTTTGAATCCCCGCGATGGGGTGAGCTCCCGTTGCTCGGTCCCTGCTCCTGCACACCTAGCAGTTTGAAAGTCAAAGTGCAAGTAGATAAATAGGTACCATTCCAGCGGGAAGGTAAACGGCGTTTCCGTGCGCTGCTCTGGTTCGCCAGAAGCGGCTTAGTCCTGCTGGCCACATGACCTGGAAGCTGTACGCCAGCTCCCTCGGCCAAGAAAGCGAGATGAGCGCCGCAACCCCAGAGTCGGCCACGACTGGACCCTAATGGTCAGGGGGCCCTTTACTTTTACCTTTTTACCTGCATTTCAGGGGGTTGGACTAGATGATCCTTTGGGTCCCTTCCAACTCTACAATTCTGTAGAGGGACACTGGTTGCGCTGTGGTCTAAACCACAGAGCCTAGGGCTTGCCGATCAGAAGGTTGGCGGTTCGAATCCCTGCCACGGGGTGAGCTCCCATTGCTCTGTCCCTGCTCCTGCCAACCTAGCAGTTTGAAAGCACGTCAAAGTGCAAGTAGATAAATAGATACCACTCAAGCGGGAAGGTAAACGGTGTTTCCATGCGTTCTGGTTTCCATCACAGTGTCTAGTTGCGCCAGAAGCAGTTTAGTCCTGCTGGCCACATGACCCGGAAAGCTGTCTGTGGACAAACGCCAGCTCCCTCGACCTGAAAGCGAGATGAATGCCGCAACCCCCATAGTTGCCTTTGACTGGACTTAACCGTCCAGGGGTCCTTTACCTTTTTACAATTCTGTGATCCCTCCCTTTTTGCCAGGACTCCCTGGGGAACCTGAGGCGCAGCAGCTCCTTTTCCCGCTTCCGCGAGTCCCTCAAGCGAGGCAGCGAGAAACTCGTCTCCAAACTCAAAGGGGAAGGCGGACGGAGACCCATTGCAGCCTCGGCCCCAGGGTGAGTCTGGGTCTCCCTTGAACCTGGTGGCAGGAACGTTTGCCTCCAAGCAAGCAATTTGCACACAAACACTGTTCTTATGAGGAACGATTGAGGGAGTTGGGGGTGTTTAGACGGAGAGGGTGAGATGACAGCCATCTTCAAATATCTGAAGGGCTGATGGAGCAAGCTTGTTTTTCTCCTGCTCTGGAGGGGCAGGAACCGAAACAATGGCTTCACGTTACAAGAAAGGATATTCTGACTAAATATTAGGAAGAACTTTCGAAGGGGAAGAACTCTTAACAGTAGAAGAGGCTCCCTGGGAAGGTGGTCCCCTCTTCCCGACTTTGGAGGTTTTTAAGCAGAGGTTGGATAGCTATCTGTCTTGGATGCTTTAGCTGCATTGTTGCAGAGGGCTGGAACAGATGACCTTTGGGGGTCCCTTCTAACTTCATGATTCACTGGCAGTTGGACAGCCATCGGTCAGGGATTCTTGAGCTGCGATTACTGCCTTGCAGGAGGTTGCACTAGATTACGGGGCGCGGGAAGGGCTGTTTCCAACTTTCCAATTCTATGATTCTTTAAAAAGCCAATAATAATAATAATAATAATTTTATTATTTATACCCTGTTCATCTGGCTGGGTTTCCCCACCTACTCTGGGCAGCTCCCAACAGAATACAGTCATACCTCGGGTTACAGATGCTTCAGGTTGCGTTTTTTCGGGTTACGGACCCGCCGAAACCTGGAAGTACCAGAACAGGTTACTTCCGGGTTTCGGAGGTCGCGCATGCGCAGAAGTGCTAAATCGCGCTTTGCGCATGCGCAGACGCACCGAATCGCAACCCGCATGTGCGCAGACACGCCGCTGCGGGTTGTGAACATGCATCCCGCACGGATCACGTTGCAACCCGAGCGTCCACTGTACTAAAAACCTGATCAAATATCAAACATTAAAAACTTCCCTAAACAGGGCTGCCTTGAGAAGTCTTCTAAAAGTCAGAGAGTTGTTTATTTCCTTGACATCTGGTGGGAGGGCGTTCCACAGGGCGGGCGCCACTACCGCAAAGGCCCACTTCTCGCAGGGAGGGAGGGAACCGCCAGAAGGCCCTCGGAGCTGGACCTCAGTGTCCGGGCTAAACGATAGGGGTGGAGACGCTCCTTCAGGTATTCTGGGCCTTTGAGGCCGTTTAGGGCTTTCAAGGTCAGCACCAACCCTTTGAATTGTGCTCAGAAACCAGACATGCACAGGTGCATCAAAACTTGACAGGTGTTTGTCTTTTTGGACAGGATGAAAAGAGCCACTTCCTTGAACGTCTTGCACGTGGGCGAGAGAGCGGCTGCTGCGTCCCCGACGGTGAGTCTGTGGCAAGGGAGAGGAGGGGCAAGGTGCCAGGGCTGCGGGGACAGAGCCCTGCCTCACATGCAAGAAATCCTGGGGGGGTCAGTTTCCCTTGTGGCTGGTGGAAGGGGGCCCTGGCAGCCCAGCCAGCAAAGGCTGTGCTTTGCCACTCCCTGCCCTGGCATGTGCCTTCCTGGCATTGTTGGCCTGCCAGTCAGTTTGGAAGATGCTGGTGTTGAGCCCCTTAGAAGTGCATCTGCGTAACTCACTGCCACAGGAAACCCAAATTGGGCGGGTTTAAATGAGGATGAGATAGAGGGTTTTAAGCTGGCTGCTGAATGTTGAAGCAGGGTTTTGAGCTCTAAGGCAAGTTTCTGCTCTATAACCAACCCTTAGCATTTGTTTTTATCCTCTCTTCCATTTTATTTCTTAACTCCTTTTAGTGCTTCGTTTTGTTGTTTTAATTTATTGTTTTATCTCTTTTATTGTTCTAACTCTCCTAAACTGTGAGGCTGCGTGAAGCTGGGCTGGGCTAAGCGCTTTGCTAGGCAGTGCCAAACGCAAAGTCGAGCCAAAGTTTACAAGATACTAGTTATAAATTAAGGAAGAGAAACAACTTGATGATCCGAACTGTTGACGAGTGAGCCCAGGTGGCAGCTACAGGGTCTCCAAAACGCTCCCTTCCGCTGGATGGCACTCACTCCTAAATTCAAAGCCGCCACATTTGGAGATAATTATTGATTTCTGCAAGCTGCCGACAAATAATCATGATCTTTATGGTACTTACTAGAAAGAACTGCAAAGATAAATTCATGGCTACTAGCCATGCTGGCTGGGCTCAAAGGCCTTCTGAATGCCAGTGGCTTGATACCACAGCAGGCGAGAGTTGCTCTCGCACTCGGGTCCTGCTTGCGGGTTTTCCGTGCTGGGCACCTGGTTGGCTGCTGTGAGAACAGGAATCTGGGCTCTTACGTTTATGCTCTTTTAGGCAGAGCCTCAAAGGAAGGGGTTGCAGCCAAAGCAATGGGGACTAGAAACTTGGCTTTTGTAAAAGGCGAAAGATTTATACGATCTGAAGAGAAACCAGAGTATGAGTATGAATTTATGTGATTTTAGCAGAAATGTTACAAAGATTTAGGAAAAAACAGACTGCTAATTGGTTCAAAGGAGGGAAAGTAAAGTTATATTAATATCAAGATAAATTACAGGACAAAAATTTGAAAAGAGGGAAAGGATTTGCTGAAATGGATAACTGACCTAGAATACAAAAGAGGGAGGTGTGAGGCGGTCAGGGAAATAAGCTAATGAAAAATAAGTGATGGGAAGATTTGTTTCATTTTTCTTTGTTTTTTCTTTTTGCTCAATGGATTTTAATTCTCTGTTCTTTCTTTTTTCTTTTTTCCTTTTTGTATTTTATCTTATTTTGGTTTAAAATGATGTTTTTTGTTTTCTTTTTTGGTACCTCTAAAAATTTTAATATATAAAAAAAAGAAACTTGGCTTTTGCTGCAGTGCTGTAGCCTTGTCTGTTTGTTTTGCAGCAGCCCAGCAGCAGGACCCTGACTGGCGCCCGGACGCTGAGCTCCAGCTCCCAGGACCTCATGCAAAGCAGCTCCACTTAGGCCTGGCCCGGCCCCTTCCTCCCGCCGCGCTTCCCTCGCTGCTGCCTTTGGGCTGGGCCGAAGCTTGAGCCTCTCTCTCCTCTCCTCGGCCAGCCTTCAGCTGAGCTTGTGGGGCTGCTGGAACCAGGGCTGGGTGTCCTGCACCAAATGGAGACCCCCCCATCCCACAGCTGGAACGCCCCTGTTCCCTGGGGCCGGGATGGAGATCAGGTCCAGTCCACCCGCAATCAGGACAAACAGGCTGTTACTTCTCAGGACCTTGGGGGGGCAGTGGGTTGCCCTTTCCAAAGCAGCTGGACGGGAGGGTGTCTGCCCCCCACTCCACTGCTGCCTTAACTCTTTGCGTACGACCAGGTAAAGTTGCACTCCTCCCCCCCCCCCCCGCCAGTGGAAAAAATCGCTGCTATTTCCCTCCAGCCAAAGTCACAATATTTATTGTATTTATGCAACTGGAAGCATATCTCTCTGTCCCAAATAAATGGTTGTCAATGGATACTGGACCAGTGACTGCTGAATGTTGTCTGTATCATTAATTTAGTGGATGGGGAAAAGGGGAAGAGCCCTGTGTGAGTGTCTGGAGGCGGTTGGAGGATGGATGGCGGCTAGCAGATTGAGGTTGAATCCTGACAAGACAGAAGGACTGTTTTGGGGGGACAGGAGGCCGCAGGTGTGGAGGATTGGCTGGTCCTGAATGGGGTAACTGTGCCCCTGAAGGACCATGTGTGCAGCCTGGGAGTCATTCTGGACTCACAGCTGCCCATGGAGGCGCAGGTCAATTCTGTGTCCAGGGCAGCTGTCTACCAACCCCACCTGGTACGCAGGATGAGACCCTCCCTGCCCGCAGACTGTCTCGCCAGAGTGGTGCATGCTCTGGTTATCTCCTGCTTGGACTACTGCAGTGCGCTCTATGTGGGGCTACTTTTGAAGGTGACCTGGAAACTACAATTAATCCAGAATGCGGCAGCTAGACTGGGGACTGGGAGCGGCCGCTGAGACCACATAACACAGGTCCTGAAAGACCTACATTGGCTCCCAGTACGTTTCCGAGCACAATTCAAAGTGTTGGCGTTGACCTTTAAAGCCCTAAACGGCTTCGGTCCTGTATACCTGAAGGAGTGTCTCCACCCCCATCGTTCTGCCCAGATACTGAGGTCCAGCTCCGAGGGCCTTCTGGCGATTCCCTCCCTGCGAGAAGCCATGTTACAGGGAACCAGGCAGAGGGCCTTCTTGGTGGTGGTGCCCGCACTGTGGAACGCCCTCCCACCAGATGTCAAAGAAAAGAACAACTACCAGACTTTTAGAAGACATCTGAAAACAGCCCTGTTTAGGGAGCTTTTAATGTTTGATGCATTATGGTATTTTAAGATTTTGTTAGAAGCCACCCAGAGTGCCTGGGGAAGCCCAGCCAGATGAGCGGGGTATAAATAAATAATAATAATAATAATAATATGGCAGGATAACAAAGCAGAATGAATAACACTCAGCACTTAAGAAAAACCAAAAAAACTATTTTATTGCAACCTGAGTCCAAAATCTGGAACTGGCAAGCAGAGTCTTTTTGGGTGTGGGGGGTATGAAATCCATGTGAGTTTGGCCCCTCTGATTTTGTCTCCGCCGGTGGGCCAGGCTGAGGCAGGAGCTGTGGGGAGACCCCCATGTGTGCTTTCTGCTTCCTCTTCCTGCTTGCCTCACACCTGGTGGGCAATTTCCTGCACCTTGCGTAGTGTCTCCTCCGACTGCAGCTGCTCAAAGGTGAGGAGAGACAGACCCAGCTGGTCCTCCTGGCGAAAGAGAGGACGGGATCTGGGTTCAGGAGTAGGAAGGGCTCGTCCTCCTCCCTGCCACCCCCTCCAGTCCTAAGGTAAAAAGGTAAAGGGACCCCGGACCATTAGGTCCAGTCGTGGCCGACTCTAGGGTTGCGGCGATCATCTTGCTTTACTGGCCGAGGGAGCCGGCGTACAGCTTCTGGGTCATGTGGCCAGCTTGACTAAGCTGCTTCTGGCGAACCAGAGCAGTGCACGGAAACGCCGTTTATCCCAGCAGTGACATAGCGTGGGTTGCCTGTACCCGGGCGGGGCAAGTATTGTTCCTGCCAACCTGTGGACCGTTGGCACTCCCTGAGTCCCTTCCTCCAGCCCAGTTAAGAGTCGGCCAACCCGGACCCTCGTCTCCCGCCACTCACCTTGCGGAACGGCTGGGCCATTTGGCGCAAGAAGAACTTTGACACCTGCACGGCCTCATCCACCGTCAAGTTGAGGTTGGCGTCCGTGATGTGTTCCTGGATCCATCGGGGGAGCTTGCCTCGTTTGTCCGCCCTCGCGAAGCGCTGCCGAGAGTCATGGGGCGTGTTACCTGGGGAGAATGGGTGCCCGCCATTGCCCACACGCCCACCTCCCCCTCTTAGTCTGCGGAACCGCCGCTCAGGATTTCTTCCCCGCCCCCCAGCAAACCTTGTCAGCGAAGACCATCAGGCCGTAGTCAGTCTTGCCGCGAATGGCTCTCCCCACGCACTGGGCTGCGTGGCGCATGGCGTCGAAGGTCAGGAAGTCGTTTTCGCGGATCTGGAACTGGTCCCGCAGGTAGTCTAGACGGGCCTGGGGAAAGGGGGCTACCATGGAGGTCTCTGTGTGTGTTTGTGTGTCCTTTTTCGGATCTCCTCCCCACTCCCAGTGAGAAAAACACACACACAAATGCAGTTCCCTGCATGCAAAAATCCACTGATCTGAACATGAAAATTAGCAGCAAAGAACACTAATAAAATAATAATAACAACAACAACAACAATTTATTTATACTCTGCCCTCCCCAGCCAAGACCAGGCTCAGGGTGGCTAATAACCGATAAAAAAACAAATTGATTGAAATACTTGGCTGGGGAGGGCAGGGTATAAATAAAAATTATTATTATTACTATTAGTTCAGCATCCTGTGCTCACGGGGGGGCCGGCCAGAAGATGCCCAACATGGAAAACCAGTGAGCAGGATCCGGGCCCAAGAGCTACTCTCCCCACCTCCATTTGCTGGTATCCCCAGTGCATTTTTACAGCGTTGGGGGCACAGGGGGTGAGTGTGTGGAACTAAGGGGGCAGTGCCCCCCCAAAAAATGTTTGTGAACCAGTGGCCTAACCCTTCTCCAAGAAGGGTTAAAATACAACAAAGGAAATACAGCAAAATCCTGGGCCGGGATTTTGACAGCGCTAGGTCTCTCCTGAAAGCTTATGTCTTTCCTGGAAGCAGGCTGGCGGCTCCTTAATCTGACTTAATTGGGATCAAGTAAGCCAATTCAGATCCCAGACTCTCTGCCAGGGGTTGTAGCACGGGGCTGGCAATATCCCAACATTCACACAGCTTTGCCAACCAGGCACCCTCTGGCTCTTTCGGACTACAACTCCCACCAGCCCCTTCCTGGTGAAGGCTGCCTTCAAAGCTCTTCTTTAAGCAGTACGTACCGTATTTTTTGCTCTATCGGACGCACTTTTTCCCCTTCAAAAATGAAGGGGAAATGAGTGTGCGTCCTATGGAGCGAAGACACCATAGCCCCGCGACCCTCTCCTGGCTGGAGAGGTGACGCGCGGCTATGGCAGGAGCCTCCAATAGAGGGTCACGGGGGACTAAAGCAGCCATAGCCCCACGATCCTCTCCCGGCTGGAGAAGTGACGCGCGACTATGGCAGCAGCCTCTCCGCTGCGCCTTTCCGCTGCTCCCTAACCTGCTCTTTGGGGCTGGTGGTGGGCTTCCCCCCGCCAGCCCCAAAGAGCAGGTCGAAAGGAACCTGAAGCCTGGAGAGCGAGAGGGGTTGGTGCACACTGACCCCTCTAGCTCTCCAGGCTTCCAAGGTAGCCGCCTGAACGCACCTTAAATGGCACCTTGTTTTAGAGCGGGAAAACAAGAGGGGGGAAATTCTCCCACTCTCTGCGCAGCGCTTCCTGCCGCTTCGCTGAAGGGGCGCTGGGAAGAGAGCGGAAGAATTTTTTCCCCTTGTTCTCCCCCCTCTAAAACAAGGTGCGTCCTATTGTCCGCTGCGTCCTATGGTGTGAAAAATACGGTAGTTCATCTTCTTGAGACATCACCTTGCCAACAAAGGTCCGTATAGTTAAAGCTATGCTTTTCCCAGTAGTGATGTATGGAAGTGAGAGCTGGACCATAAAGAAGGCTGTTTGCCGAAGAATGGATGCTTTTGAATTCTGGTGCTGGAGGAGACTCTTGAGAGTCCCATGGATTGCAAGATCAAACCTCTCCATTCTCAAGGATCTTTTCCAGGGAGTCTTCTCTTAGGAGGTGACCAAAGTCTTGGAGCCTCTGCTTCAGGATCTGTCCTTCCAGTGAGCACTTAGGGCTGATTTCCTTCAGAATGGAGAGGTTTGGTCTTCTTGCAGTCCATGGGACTCTCAAGGGTCTCCTCCAGCACCAGAATTCAAAAGCATCCATTCTTCGGCGATCAGCCTTCTTTATGGTCCAGCTCTCACTTCCATACATCACTACTGGGAAAACCAGAGCTTTAACTATACGGACCTTTGTCGGCAAGGTGATGTCTCTGCTTTTTAAGATGCTGTCTAGGTTTGTCAATGCTTTTCTCCCAAGAAGCAGGTGTCTTTTAATTTCATGGCTGCTGTCACCATCTGCAGTGATCATGGAGCCCAAGAAAGTAAAATCTTTTAACTGCCTCCATTTCTTCCCCTTCTATTTGCCAGGAGGTGATGGGACCAGTGGCCATGATCTTCGTTTTTTTGATGTTGAGCTTCGTTTTTTTGATGTTGAGCTTCAGACCATATTTTGCACTCTCCTCTTTCACCCTCATTAAAAGGTTCTTTCTGCATATCTGCATATCTTAGTTGGTCTTTAAGGTGCTACTGGAAGGAATTTTTTTTGTTTTGACCATGGCAGACCAACACGGCTACCTATCTGTAACTGCATATCTGAAGTTATATATATATATATATATGTGTGTGTGTGTGTGTGTGTGTGTGTGTGTGTGTGTGTGTCTCACAACAGTTTCCCCTCCTTGCTTGCTGTACAGAAATTCCCACCTCCAGCTCAGCAGAAGAGGAGCTGGGAAGAGACATCCTCTTCGCCCTCCCCGTATCCAGGAGACGCCAAGGTTTGTTTTGCGCCGGTGGAGCCCCAAGAGAGTCGCGCAGCCTCGAGAGGAGGCTCTTGGGAAACACCTGCTCTGGAGCCAAGACGGAGGAAGGAGGCAGGGAGCCCGGCTTGAATGCGCAGGCAGAGAGGAGACGCCGGACTCACCTTCAGGATTCGGCTCTGGGTGTAGACGTAGGGCACGCCAAACATGATCACGGCTCTCCCGTAGTGGTGGACTGCGGAGAAGGACGCAAATCTAAACTGGGTTGAATGACATGGTGTGGCTGAGATTCCGGGGGGGCGGGTTGGACTAGATGGGCTCTGGGGGTCCCTTCCAACGCTACAATGCTATGATTCCATCGTCCCTTGGAGGTTTTACAGCAGGGAGGTAGATGGCCACCTGCCAGGTATCCTTTAGCTGCAAGTCGTGCGTCACTGATTGCGTGGGGTTGGGCTAGATGACCCCTTAGGGTCTCTTAAAAGGTAAAGGGACCCCTGACCATTAGGTCCAGTCGTGGCCGACGCTGGGGTTGCGGCGCTCATCTCGATTTACTGGCCGAGGGAGCCGGCGTACAGCTTCCGGGTCCTGTGGCCAGCATGACTAAGCCACTTCTGGCGAACCAGAGCAGCACACGGAAACGCCGTTTACCTTCCCGCCGGAGAGGTACCTGTTTATCTACTTGCACTTTGACATGCTTTCGAACTGCTAGGTTGGCAGGAGCAGGAACCGAGCAACAGGAGCTCACCCCGTTGCGGGGATTCGAACCGCCGACCTTCTGATCGGCAAGTCCTAGGCTCTGTGGTTTAACCCACAGCGCCACCCGCGTCCCTTACAACTATACAATTCTACGATTCCAACAAAATCCCTGCTGGATGAGGCCCCTGGCCCATCTGGTCCAGCATCCTGGAGGGTGTGAAGGCAGCAAGCATCTTCGGTTGTTGGGCCCCAGTAACTACACTCACAGTGGCATCTTGCCTCCCTGAAGCTAATATCTGCTGTGTTTCCCTGTGTGTGTGTCATCTTCTAAGTCAGGGGTCAGCAAACTTTTTCAGCAGGGGGCCGGTCCACTGTCCCTCGGACCTTGTGGGGGGCCGGACTATATTTTGAAGGGGGGGAAAATGAACGAATTCCTATGCCCCACAAATAAACCAGAGATGCATTTTAAATAAAAGCACACATTCTGCTCATGTAAAAACACGCTGATTCCCGGACCATCCGTGGGCCGGATTTAGAAGGTGATTGGGCTGGATCCGGCCCCCGGGCCTTAGTTTGCCTACCCATGTTCTAAGTTTCTAGTCCACATGCTTAAATCTCTTCCTTTTCTCTCTGGCAGGGAAAGAGACAGAGATGAGAGGAATTGCATGAGAAAATTAGGAGATGGCAGGCAGAGGTACTCACCAAAGTCAATCCCTTCAGAGACCTTCCCCCTGGCCACAGACAGCAAAATGGCTCCCCGTCCGTTTTCGCAGGCCTGGCAAGGAAGAGACAAGACACAACATTGCAGAATCCGGCCAGTTCCTCCACATGGGGGCCATCACTCGAGGGGGGAATAATTTTGCCCTGACTTTCCTCCTGGATTTATGTCAGGATTTTATATATCTGAGTAGGCTTGCCAGAACGAAAACAGTGTTTATATCAGGCACCGAAAACAGTTCAGTGATGGTGCCAGCCTGACATCAACAGGGAGTTCCACAGTTTGGTTCCTGCCACGCTGAAAAATCAATTTATTATAAAGGCAGAATGAATATTCTGCCACACCTGAATCTTCTTGCCCAGTCTTTCCCTTAACTGTAAGATTGGATTTTGTCAATCCCCATTTTTATACGATTTTATACTACTGTTTTACTGGTTTTATATTTTTGTTTTGAGGGTTTTGTTTAGCTAGGTCAGACAGATATTTCATACCAAACTCTGCTCCCAAAGTTTCACTCATTAGAGTATTGATGTAAATTACTAAACACACCCTGGTCAGGAACAGTATTTCAGGATTCAGATTAACTTCTTTAAAGCACAATAAATTTAACTCTTATTTTTTCCCTTACGGCGTTCGTTGTTTTCTATAAGCTATAATCAAAACAGACTCCATCATCTATTGCACCTGTATTTCCATTCTCCTTAATTCACTTAATCCTCAATGAATCCTATTTTAACGGTACTGTTAACTGTTCTAATGTTTTACACTGCTCAGAGATTTCTTCAAAAATAAAGTTTTCAAACATTTGAAATAAATAAGCTGGGCTGGTAAAACAAACAGGGGGGATTTCATTCAGTAATGGTGAGTACTTCGAGGTCACTGCTTATTTGCCCTGCCCCACTGTTCACCAGGGGAACTGCCTGCCACTGCATCCCGGCTGGCGGCTCACCTCCTGGTACTTCTCGAGGGCCATGCTCGTCTCCGCTCCGTCCTGCGTCTCAATGAAGATGAGTTTGTTGCGCTGGATGTTCTCCAGGATCCCCTGCAGCGGCCGGAGAGAAAAACCGGGGATGGCGGGTGCGTGAAATTCAAAAAATCACAAGGCTTCTTCATGCAGCAGGTGGTTAGACTGTGGAACTCCCTCCCACAAGAAGCTGTAACGGCCCTAGAGACGGCTCGAAGAGAGGATTCGGTCAGAGGCCATCCTTGTGGCAGGGAGTTCCACAGTTTAACTTGGCGCTGGGTGAAGAGGTTCCTTTTCTCTGCCCCGAATTTTCTGATGCTCAGCATCGTTGGCTGTCTAGTGTTGTTACGAGAGAGAGAGCGAGAGAGCTTCTGTCAAGTCACTTTTACTTGCCTTTTCTCTAAATTAAAAAGTCTAAAACACTGCATTCTTTCTTCATAGTGGTATCTTTCCAACCCTGTAACCATTTTGGCTGCCCTTTCCTGGACCTTTCCACACTTCAGGGGCAATTTTCACCCGGGCAAAAAATCTCAAGGAAGGCAAGAAGCAAAGCTGATGAAGGCTGTGGCCAGCGGAGAGCCCAAGGGCCACATACAAAGGTCTTGAGGGCCATATCTACTTCCCAAGGCCAAGCCTGAAAGCGTTCCCAATTGCCCCAGCTTAAGAAACCCACCACCCTCTAAAGGTCACTCTCAGGAGCCTCCCGGCCGGCAGTGAAGACCCGGACCCGATCCCCAAACATGCGTGCGCGCACACTCGCACATACCTGCTCATACCACGAGGCCACGATGTTCTCCATGTACTGGTAGCTGGTGAAAAAGGCCACGATGCCGTCCGGGACGATGGCTGACATCTCCAGCAGCAGATTCCCGTAGTTGCGGATTACGGCTGCGAGAAAATCAAGGACCGTTTTGGGGAGAGAGCCACAAGGAAGCCTTCCCTCTGTCAACCCCTGCCGCGAAGGAGGGCAGAGGAGACCCATGACCCAACCACGTTCTCACTCCTGGCCTCTGCCCAAGCCAGGCATTTAAAGCCCTTTAAACAGCTGCATATTTCCCCTAAAGAATCCTGGAAATTGTAGTTTGCGAAAGGCGCTGAGATTTGTTAGGAGACCCTCTGGGAACTACAATTCCCAAAGCTCCCTGTGAGGAATAGGGATGGATTGTTAAAACCACCCTCTGCGAGGGGAGCCTTGGAACTCACAGCGCCCTGTTGTTTAGTCGTTTATTCGTGTCCGCCTCTTCGTGACCCTCTGGACCAGAGCACACCAGGCACTCCTGTCTTCCACTGCCTCCTGCAGTTTGGTCAAACTCATGTTGGTAGCTTTGAGAACACTATCCCACCATCTCGTCCTCTGTTGTCCCCTTCTCCTTGTGCCCTCCATCTTTCCCAACATCAGGGTCTTTTCCAGGGAGTCTTCTCTTCTCATGAGGTGGCCAAAGTCTTGGAGCCTCAGCTTCAGGATCTGTCCTTCCAGTGAGCACTCAGGGCTGATTTCCTTCAGAATTGAGAGGTTTGCTCTTCTTGCAGTCCATGGGACTTTCAAAAGTCTCCTCCAGCACCATAATCCAAAAGCATCCATTCTTCGGCGATCAGCCTTCTTTATGGTCCAGCTCTCACTTCCATACATCACTAGTGGGAAAACCATAGCTTTAACTATACGGACCTTTGTTGGCAAGGTGATATCTCTACTTTTTAAGATGCTGTCTAAGTTTGTCATCGCTCTTATCCCAGGAAGCAGGCGTCTTTTAATTTCGTGGCTGCTGTCACCATCTGCAGTGATCATGGAGCCCAAGAAAGTAAAATCTCTCACTGCCTCCATTTCTTCCCCTTCTATTTGCCAGGAGGTGATGGGACCAGTGGCCATGATCTTCGTTCTTTTGATGTTGAGCTTCAGCGCCCTTAACAAACTACAATTCCCAGAATGCTTTGCGGGGGGAACTACGGCTGTTTTTAAGCCCTTTAAAAATGCTTGGTGTGAATTTGCATTTTAGGCAAGAAGGGGTGGGGAGCAAAGTCCACGCAAGGCAAATACTCTGCTCCCCCTCCTTACCAATGTCTTCGCGCGTCTCGAACTTGGAGCTGATGGTCACCTGGTCGTTCCCTCTCCCCACAATCTGAAACGGGAAAGGGGATTTGGAGAAATGGCCCGTTGGGGGGGCAAGGAAATGGGGAAAGTTGGGTGGTTGATTAATCGAACACCCCTCTTTTTACAGAAGGGAACCTCAAAAAAAATCCTTTGGGGGTGGAACGCCCGACGAAAAGGCATTTATTTTATTGCCTTTGTACCCTGCTTTTTAAGGGATGCGGGTGGCGCTGTGGGTTAAACCACAGAGCCTAGGACTTGCCGATCAGGTCAGCGGTTCGAATCCCCGCAATGGGGTGAGCTCCCGTTGCTCGGTCCCAGCTCCTGCCAACCTAGCAGTTTGAAAGCATGTCAAAGTGCAAGTAGATGAAAAGGTACCGCTCCGGCGGGAAGGTAAACGGCGTTTCCGTGCGCTGCTCTGGTTCGCCAGAGGTGGCTTAGTCATGCTGGCCACATGATCCGGAAACTGCACGCCGGCTCCCTCAGCCAATAAAGTGAGATGAGTGCCGCAACCCCAGAGTCTGCCACAACTGGACCTAATGGTCAGGGGTCCCTTTACCTTTTACCCTGCTTTTTCCTCCAGGGATCTCAAAGGGGACATATGGGGCTCTCCCTCTCTCTCCACAACAACAACCCTGCAAGGTTGGGCCGAGAGGCAGTGACCGGCCCCGAAGGCTTGGAGGTTGGGGGGCTGCCTCCCGAGATTCGACACCCGTAAAAAAAGCAACCAGCTTCTTGACCCTTTGCTCCTCTGGGCTGACGGCAGCTCTGGCACTGTGGGGAGAGCCCTCTGCCAACTGCCCCGTCTCCTCACACTCACCATCGGGCAAAGGCAGGTCCTGGCGAGGGTCATGGTGAACGTTGCCATGGTGACGGGCCTGAAGTCCAGTATTTTGGGGTAGATGTCCAGCGGCGAAAGGGTCTGTGCCAGAATGAGGAGGAAATTGGGGTGGAAAATATGGCCACAAATCACACTTTTCTCTCATACAAATACACACACAAACTCACACCAGTTTTGGCCTGCAGGAAGAGGACCCTCACGGACCCAGTAAAAAGGCCACACTTACTCCTGAGGTGATAATGACCGACTGGAACCTCTCAAAGACCGGCTTGATAGCGATGGAGGCATCCATGCAGCTGGGGAGAATCACAGAATTGTTGGACGGGACACCCAAGGGACATCTAGTCCACCCCCTCGCAACACCCCCAGGCTCCCCTCCCTAATAATAATAATAATAATAATAATAATAATAATAATAATAATATATTTATACCCCGCCCATCTGGCTGAGTTTCCCCAGCCACTCTGGACAGCTCCCAATCGAGTGTTAAAAACAATACAGCAGTAAATATTAAAAACTTTTCTAAACAGGGCTGCCCTCAGATGTCTTTTAAAGATAAGATAGCTGCTTATTTATTTCACATCTGAAGGGAGGGCGTTCCACGGGGCGGGCACCACTACCGAGAAGGCCCTCTGCCTGGTTCCCTGTAACCTCACTTCTCGCAGTGAGGGAACAGCCAGAAGGCCCTCGGCACTGGACCTCAGTTTCCGGGCTGAACGATGGGGGTGGAGACGCTCCTTCAGGTATACAGGATCGAGGCCATTTGGGGCTTTAAAGGTCAGCACCAACACTTTGAATTGTGCTCGGAAACGTACTGGGAGCCAACATAGGTCTTTCAGGACCGGTGTTATGTGGTCTCGGTGGCCACTCCCAGTCACCAGTCTAGCTGCCGCATTCTGGATTAGTTGTAGTTTCCGGGTCACCTTCAAAGGTAACTCCACGTAGAGCGCATGGCAGTAGTCCAAGCGGGAGATAACCAGAGCATGCACCACTCTGGCAAGACAGTCTGCGGGCAGGGAGGGTCTCATCCTGCGTACCACATGGAGCTGGTAGACAGCTGCCCTGGACACAGAATTGCCCTGCGCCTCCATGGATAGCTATGACCTTCTAGCTGACACGTGGTTGACTCCTGGGGTTACCTGTCGCCCGTCAAGACTGACCACTTCCCCTCCTCCAGCTGTGCATCTTTTTAGAGAAGAAAGGGACCCAAGGATCCCCCCCCCCAAAATTGGGAGATTTCCCAGGCTGCCCTCATTGCGCTCACCTGAAGTGCAGGATGGGGTTGGTGATAGTGGGAGTTCGGTCATCAAACGGTTCGATGATTATAGTAAAACCTGCGGTGGGATAATTAAACAAAGACGTTTGGGTATCTGGCACGAACGCACACACACCTTAAAAAATAAATTACCGTATTTTTTGCTCTACAAGACTCACTTTTTCCCTCCTAAAAAGTAAGGGGAAATGTGTGTGCGTCTTAAGGAGCGAATGCAGGCTGCGCAGCTATCCCAGAAGCCAGAACAGCAAGAGGGATTGCTGCTTTCACTGCGCAGCGATCCCTCTTGCTCTTCTGGCTTCTGAGATTCAGAATATATTTTTTCTTGTTTTCCTCCTCCAAAAACTAGGTGCGCCTTGTGGTCTGGTGCGTCTTATGGAGCGAAAAATACGTTGTGTGCAAAATCAGGATGCTGATCTCCCTAAGGCCGTTCCAGAGAGAGCTCGGCTTTCCTTTGAATAAAGGAGCGATACAAGCTTCTAGCCCTCCTTACGGGGTCCTTGCCACGGAATCACATTCATCCAGTGCTTTACCAACTACACTGGTGGCGTACAGGGTCAGGTTTAAGGTGCTGGTTTTGACCTTTAAAGCCCTATGCGGCCTAGGACCCACGTACCTACAGGACCGCCTCTCCTGGTATGCCCCGCGGAGGACCTTAAGGTCCACAAATGACAACACTTGGGAGGTCCCAAGTCGCAAGGTGGTTAGATTGGTCTCAACTAGGGCCAGGGCCTTTTCAGCACTGGCCCCAACTTGGTGGAACACTCTGTCACAAGAGACCAGGGCCCTGCGGGACTTGACATCTTTCCTCAGGGCCTGCAAGACAGAGCTGTTCCGCCTGGCCTTTGGTTTGGACTCAGTCTGACCCTTCTGTTTCCCTCCCCTTATGGTCTTGATTTATTGGCTACTTTTAAAATGAGGCTGTATTTTAAATTGCATTTTAACCTGTATTTTAAATTGGTACACAAAGCGGCCGTGGCCTGTCCCCCTATTATGTTTTTTACTGTGATTTTATTGGTGTTAACAGCCCCGAACCCGGCTCTGGGAGGGCAGGGTATAAATAAAATTATTATTACTACTATTACTATTATTATTACCGGGGGGGGGGGGAGTTTGAGAGCCAGGCAGTACTTTGCTAACATATTTCAAGCTTCCGGGCATGAAATTTCAAGTGTTCATTTTACCTACTTTAAATGAACTGTTGTTTTATCTCCCATGTTCGTACAAACTGTATGTTACTCAGTTTTTTGTTTTAAGCTTTTCACTGCAGAAGAAGCAGCTTGAAAATCTAACCCAGGGGTGGATAAACACTCCATGGTTAACTGCGATTCCTGGGGTTGGGCTGGATGACCCTTGGGGTCCCTTCCAGATGTATGATTAGGTTTATGCAGAAAGCGTTGCAGGCTGAAATATTTCTTGCCCTGGGCCTGCAAGCCGTTCGAGGCCCAAGCTTCTAGGACACCAGAAACCTTTCCTTCTGAGAGCCGAGGAGGAAGAATTAAGCTTCTTAAAGGCGGCTGCACTGACTCATCCTCAGGGCTAAGCACTTAAGAGACTTAGGAGGTATTTATATGCCTTGGCAACGTCAGTCCTCAGCACATGTGAGCGCCATCGTGCTTGGCTCCAGCGCACCTCCGGGATGTGGAACAGAGGAGAGCCCCCTGGTGGCTTCAAGGCCTGGACACAGCAGTTCAGGCACTGGTGACTTGAAGACTGGATGAGTGCAACGCGCTCTCTGTGGGGCTTCCCTCGTCCTTGATCCCGAAGCTGTGGCTGGTCCAGAACGTATTTGTTTATACAAGCCTGTCCAGATGTTTAGAAAGTCGATGAAAGTTTTAATATTAGTCTTGTTGCAGGAATTTATGTCTAGGTTGGGGGGGGGGGTTGCCCCTCCAGCAGATATCATGCACATGCAGCCCACTACCAAAATCAGCACAATCACTTTTGTGACTTTTGTGATTTGTCCCCACAAAACACTTCATCACAATTCCTTCCTATCTATTCAAAGGGCCTTTGCGGCACGATACCAAATGTTAAGAATTCACTGATAAATGTATCTATGTACTGGCTCACTGGGGAAACTTCAGAAATTCATATAGACATGTGAGCTCAGCTAACTCAGCAGCCCCTCTGCCTGAGTGATAATCCCTGGCCTCCTGATACCTGAGTGCCAGACAGGTAACCATTCCAGAAATAACAAACCCAGATGAAGACAAAAGGGTGTGATAACTTGGCTGGGAAACAGGGAAATATAAATATCTCTTTTGTTACACTTGATGGGTGTTTGGTGGAGGGCAAGGGGAACCATGGGGCAGGGTCCAAGATGCTCAGATTACTGCCACCAGACCTCCCCTTTCATAGTGTATGAGTGATGTAGTTTAGGGGGGGTGTAACATGGGGATTAGCAGCTAATAAAAGTTTGGGTTCTCTTTTGTTCGGGGCTTCCATCTTGTTCCACCTTGTGGCAGGTGGGAGTCCTGTTGCGACAGTCTTCAATCAAGACCTAGCCAACTGGCTGCTGTTTTGCTCTGGTATTCCTGGCTGGGGTCCTTGTTTTTTGTCCAAGGGAGCCTTCAGATTTCTCTGTTAACAGTCTACAGGCCACGGCTGATTAGTGTACCTATTTGGCAGACATGCACCAAACCCGGAAGTGACCCAAAAAGTCACACAAGGGGGCTTACACAGGCCCCACTGACGTCCACAAGGGTCTGGAACACAAGCCTTGCACAAATCAGTTGTTACCTCTGCTGCTATTTGAACTTTTCAGACACAGCCACTGCCAGAGAGCTAAGGGTTTTGCTTTTTAAAGGCGGAAACTACCCTATCAGACGCAGAAAGTCTCCCTTACCTTTGGAGTAAGTGCTGACCAGGGTGGCGAAATTGGAAATCAGCGTGATGGGAGAGAAATCAGAGATGTCGGCGATTTCCAGTGTTCGAAGAAGGGAGCGGAGGCGCTCTGCACAGAATCTGCAAAAGGAAGGGAAGCCCGAGTTTGGAGGAAGGCAGGTGTTTCCTTCGGGGGAGAAGGTTTGCGTGAAGGAACAGTAATGGGGAATCAGCCTTCTTGATGATCCAGCGCTCACTTCCATACATCACTACTGGGAAAACCATGGCTTTAACTATACGGACCTTTGTCGGCAAAGTGGTTTACACACAATAAATAGTAGCACAGCAGAACTTCACCGTTGAAACATAAATCGTATCAAAGAATTAACAAACCGTCAGTAAAACAGAACCTGAAGACATCGCCATCTCTGCCCTGGAGTCGAACACCACTCCCAGGTTGGGGTGTAAGCAAGGGTACGAAGGGTGGGGTTGGCTTTTGGGGGTGGGAGATTCTCCCTCCTGACGCCCCACTTACCGAAGGGGCTTGCGCTCAATGCAGACCTTCTCGAAGATGTCCTTCAGGAAAGACGGGGGGCTTTCCTGGACCACGTGATGTACCCGCAAGCGGGACTTCAAGTACTCCAGGAAGCGTTTCAGGAAACCCACAAAGTGCTCCGCGGTCCGGATGTTGCCTGGGACGGCCTCTGCCAAGAGGGGACAGAAAGGCAGGTCAGGCCTTTGCCGCTACCCTTGTGGGGCAGCCCAGTCCAGCAGCAGGAGGCCCCAGGGCAGCCAGAACAAATCTCTCCCCACCCTCTTCAAGAATGAGAAATGGGTCAATGCTGGATGAAACCAAGGGTGCACCTCGCCTGGAGTAGGTAAAGGTAAAGGGACCCCTGACCATTAGGTCCAGTCGTGGCTGACTCTGGGGTTGCGGCGCTCATCTCACTTTATTGGCCGAGGGAGCCAGCGTACAGCTTCCGGGTCATGTGGCCAGCAGGACTAAGCCGCTTCTGGCAAACCAGAGCAGCGCACGGAAACGCCGTTTACCTTCCCGCTGGAACGGTACCTATTTATCTACTTGCACTTTGATGTGCTTTTGAACTGCTAGGTTGGCAGGAGCAGGGACTGAGCAACGGGAGCTCATGCCGTCGCAGGGATTTGAACCGCCGACCTTCTGATCGGCAAGCCCTAGGCTCTGTGGTTTAACCCACAGTGCCACCCGCGTCCCAACACCTCGCCTGGAGTCTTGTCTTAAATGGGGGACAACCACCACAGGCTCCCCACCTCCCGCTGCAGAAAGAGGCACAAGCACCTTGCAGGACCTCGTCAGGCAGCACCGGGTTGGCCAAATAGACGTCCGTTTCGCGGGCGACGTTCGCCTCCCGCAGACCTTCCACCAGGCGCCGGTATTCCTCCTTCAGCTTCTGAGCATCAGTCTCCTTGATCCTTGAGGAAACAGGGAGAAGGGGGTTGTATACCTGAAGGAGCATCTCCACCCCTATCGTTCTGCCCAGGCACTGAGGTCCAGCTCCGAGGGCCATCTGGCGGTTCCCTCATTGCGAGAAGTGAGGTTATAGGGAACCAGGCAGAGGGCCTTCTTGGTGGTGGCACCCACCCTGTGGAACACCCCCCCCCAATCAGATGTGAAGGAAATAAGTAGCTATCTTTAAAAGACATCTGAAGGCAGCCCTGTTTAGGGGAGTTTTTAGTATTTAATGCTGTATTGTTTTTACACTTGATTGGAAGCCGCCCAGAGTGGCTGGGGAAACTCAGCCAGATGGGCGGGCTATAACTATATTGTTGTTGTTGTTGTTGTTGTTGTTGTTGTTGTTATACCTGTGGGTCATGAGCAGCCAGGGCTGTGCACAATCCCAGGAGGGCGCAGGGGACCTGCAGGATGTGGCCCTCAAACAAACAAATAGGTAAGCAACCCCTCCATGTACGGAACGCCTCTGACCCCCACAGAGCGCACAGAGTGGATCCCAGTGGCAGTCTGACGCAGTAGGAAACATCTTCCCATGTTCCTAATTCAGTTCCCTGAGAATTTCAGCTATCAGTATTAGAAATGGACCAAGTTTCTAGCTGTTAAAAGCATACAAGCCAAGTTTCTAGCTCTCATGGAGGCCAGGGTGGTTGGAAAAGGTCTCCCCCTGCCCCAAGGAGGGTTTCCAGGGCTTTACAGCGGCTCCTTGCCGCACCCGCTTCATGATCCAACAAGCTGTGATTCCTGAGTAGCGGGGGGTTGGGCTAGATGACCCTTAGGGTCCCCTATCAACGCTGCAATTCTGTAACTGGAATTATGCATGCGGGACGTCCCATAGAATCAGGGGGTGATCTTAGTTCAGGATTTCGACATCGTGCTCATGGGCATTTGCTGAGTTGAGGCTGCCGGGTGGGAAAATAAGAGGGTCTTATCTTAATAATAATAATAATAATAATAATAATTTTATTTATACCCCGCACTTCCCAGATCAAAAAACCAGGCTCAGGGTGGCTAACAACAAATTTAAAACACTTAATTGATGCAACAAAAACAGCATAAAATACAGTATAAAACATGAATAACAATAAATTCAGAATTCAAGAATCAATTTAGGGGGGAAATCCATCCAATAAACATTAGGTGATCACCAGGGCTAGCTGGCTAAATTAGTCCTCTTTGGGCCAGCGAGGAGACGAGGGGAGAATTAGCTGTGGGATCCCAGAGCGGGGAATCTTCATAAAAAGGGGAGGGGGAGGGAAGGAAGGGGAATAAAAGATCAGGCTAAGTTCAGGTTGAAAGTCAGGCGGAATAGCTCTGCCTTACAGGCCCCACGGAAGGAAGTTAAACCCTGCAGGGCCCTGGTCTCATGCGACAGAGCATTCCACCAGGTCGGAGCCATTACCGAGAAGGCCCTGGCCCTGGGGGAGGATAGTCTGACTTCCTTAGGGCCTGGGACCTCTAAACTATGGTTATTCATGGACCTTAAGGTCCTCTGCGGGGCAGACCAGGAGAGGCGGTCCCGTAAATACGAGGGCCCTAAGCTACAAAGGGCTTTAAAGGTCAAAACCAGCACCTTAAATCTGACCCTGTACTCCACCGGGAGCCAGATAAATTCAACAGTGTAAATAAGTTTTGATGGAAGTAATAATGAAATACTGAATGGTTTAGTTTATATACAACTTGCAGGGACTTATGCTATGCAAAATGAACCATGGAAAGAGAAGAAGGGAAGTCACACTGATATTAGAAATGAATATTCTAAATTGTAAAACAGAAAATTGAATTTAAAAATTATGGGGAAATAAGAGGGTCTCCTCACTTACTTCTGTATGCTGGCTTGGAGCGTGGCCACGTTCCCCTGGCACCGGTCCAGCATCTTGCGCGTGATGTTGACACCCATGGAATCGATGCAGACGTTGTCTGTGGGAGAAGAAAGAGGCCGGCCAGCCGGTCTATGTGACTTTCTAGGCAGGTGAAGACAGACCGGCAGTTTTCTGGAACAGCTATTGAGCCACCGCGCTTGTCAGGATAGGGCAGCAAGGCCTCCTTTCTTGAGAGTATCGTCTTCTCACAACACCTCCTCGAACGTTAACGCACTCTGCGCTGATAACCATCGCGGCACCATGTAGCGGTGAGTTCCGCAGGCTCTGCGTGTGCTACGTGAACCACCACCCTCACCCCATTGGCTCAGGAAAGGCAGTCGCTCCTCTGCCACGCTTGGCCCTAAAGGGACAGTCACATTATCCCCCCACATTGCAGGGGGTTGGACTAGATGGCACTTGGGGTCCCCACCCAATTCAACAATTCTGTGATTCTAGGTACGTGCTTGCAGATGTCCAAGACAGGCAAGAGCTGCTCTTGCATACCGATATTGTGAGCCTCGTCGAAGACGACGACGGATTTCTTGGCCAGTTCTTTAGACACCAGGTCAGCGATCTTGGGGTCCAGGAGATAGTGGTAGCTGTATACCACGATGTTGGCATGAAGGATCTGGTCCAGCATGGAGAGAAAGAGCAGAACAAGGACACACGTGGCATGAAAATCTATACAGTGGTACCTCAGGTTACATACGCTTCAGGTTACAGACTCCAATAACCTAGAAACTTTGCTTCAGGATAAGAACAGAAATCGTGCTCTGGTGGCGTGGTGGCAGCGGGAGGCCCCATTAGCTAAGGTGGTGCTTCAGGTTAAGAACTGTTTCAGGTTAAGAACGGACCTCCAGAACGAATTAAGTTCTTAACCCAAGGTATCACTGTACTGTATTGGACCAAGTTATCACATCCGGAGAACTCTAGTTTTCCTTTTTTTTTTTGAAAAAATGAAATAAAATAATTCATTTGATTTTTCAACTTAAAAGTTTTACAGAGATGTATCAAACACAAATTATAAAAACCAGATTTCAAGGAATATCCTGGACTTCCATCCTCCCTTTTGTGGGTCCTCCACCTCCATCGTTCAGCCTGGACACTGAGGTCCAGCTCCGAGGGCCTTCTGGCGGTTCCCTCACTGCGAGAAGCCAAGTTACAGAGAACCAGGCAGAGGGCCTTCTCGGTGGTGGCACCCGCCCTGTGGAACGCCCTCCCATCAGATGTCAAAGAGAACAACAACTACTGGACTTTGAGAAGACATCTGAAGGCAGCCCTGTTTAGGGAAGTTTTTAATGTTTGATGCATTACTGTATTTTGATATTTTGTTGGATGCCGCCCAGGGTGGCTGGGGAAGCCCAGCCAGATGGGCAGGGTATAAATAATAAATTATTATTATTATTAATCAGTTCCTCCCACAACTTTTATGATAATTCAAACCCTTTACTTCTTCCATTATGTCCAGAATTCAAGGAATCTTCCATTCTCTCCTTTGTGGGTCCTGTTATTACATTTCCTTCGGCATCTTTTATGACAGTCCAAATCTTTTACATCTCTATTATATCCAGAAATCACCCTTAAAAACTATCAGTGATATTCCAGTTACAGATAGGTAGCCGTGTTGGTCTGCCATAGTCAAAACAAAAAAATTCCTTCCAGTAGCACCTTAAAGACCAACTAAGTTAGTTCTTGGTATGAGCTTTCGTGTGCATGCACACTTCTTCAGATACACACTTCTTCAGATACACACTTCTTCAGTGTGTATCTGAAGAAGTGTGCATGCACACGAAAGCTCATACCAAGAACTAACTTAGTTGGTCTTTAAGGTGCTACTGGAAGGAATTTTTTTGTAGTGATATTCCAGTCCTACTAACGATTTTAACTGTTTACAGTGGTCTTTAAGATAAGTTATCAATTTCCCCCACTCCTTATTAAAATTTTGGTCTTCCGGATTTCTGATTCTTCCGGTCATTTTAGCCATTTCAGCATAGTTCACTAACTTCATCTGGTATTCTTCTCTGGTAGGAACTTCCCATCTCCTTCCCATCGCTGGACCAGTAATATCCATTTTCCAGTCCTCTTGGGGTGGAGGGAGGGAGAAACCAACTCTGCCCCCCCCCAAAAGGACAGTGACATTAAAAGGTATCCATAGATGCTCAAAACATGTAAAGAGATGTGCTCTTAAAAAAAAAAAAAATAGGAACAGCACCTGTGCAAGCTTTCAAGCTACACAGAAAACTTCAGGCAGGCAGGGAATGGAGGTAATGAAATCGGAGGTGTACCCTTAAAAAAAACCCAAAAACACAACCTTACTTCATATGTAGTAGACTTGTCCCAAGGTGAAAGACTTTTGGGAAAAGATTTATAATGAATTGAAAAAAATGTTAAAATGTACATTTATTAAGAAACCAGAGGCCTTTCTTCTTGGAATAATAGGTTTGGAATTGCCCAAGAAAGATGTTCGATTGTTTTTGTATGCCACAACTGCTGCTAGAATTTTGCTGGCCAAAATTTGGAAATCACAAGAAGTCCCAACAGTAGAGGAATGGCAGATGAAGATGATGGATTTTTCGGAGCTAGCCAACCTGACCGGAAGAGTCCGCGACCAGAAGGAGGAGGAGTATCAAGAGGAATGGAGGAAATTTAAAGAATATTTAGTTAAATATGTTAAGATAATTTAAATAGAATTACTGTATTTTTTGCTCTATAAGACTCACTTTTTCCCTCCTAAAAAGTAAGGGGAAATGTGTGTGCGTCTTATGGAGCGAATGCAGGCTGTGCAGCTATCCCAGAAGCCAGAACAGCGAGAGAGATCACTGCTTTCACTGCGCAGCGATCCCTCTTACTGTTCTGGCTTCTGAGATTCAGAATTTTTTCTTTTCTTGTTTTCCTCCACCAAAAACTAGGTGCGTCTTGTGGTCTGGTGCGTCTTACAGAGCGAAAAATACGGTGCTTGCGAGTACCAAATTGGCCTAGGATTTAAATATGTGATGTTGTAGAATACTATGGATAAAAGTCAAAATGAAAAGAAAGAAAGAAAGATGTCAATAGGACTATGTAAATTTTATGTGAAATTAGTTTTGGAAAACCGCTACAATGATTTATATGGAAACTCAGCCAGGGAGATTCGAGGAAGTCACTTAACAACGCTAACAAAAGTGGATTTTCCACAGTTAGGATATATGTTTGTTTGCTTGCTTATTTTTTGACGTTTTGATGATTTCTTTTTATGTTTGTTGATATGTCTGTTTTAAACTTCGAAAACGAATAAAAAAATTTGGGGGGAAAACAACAACACAACCTTATATTGCACATTTAATCTAATTTAGTGAGTAATGGGTGGTGAGAAGGCACTGAATTCCCAAACCCACCCCCAATTATTGGAAATTTAAGCAGAAAATGCCAGCTGCAGACGGAAACAAGCAAACAGGACTCTTCTCCATCACCTCTGCCACATTGGTTCCCCCTCTCTCCTCACAGCAGGCGTTCCATCAGGCTACCAGCTTCCCTCCCAGCTGGTCATGAGAAGAACCGTAATGTTCAAGAACAGGTGCCTGAGCTTTCCCCTTCCTCTTCCCTCCCCATCCCTTTTTCCTTGCATGCCGTGTCCTTTCCATTCTAAGGCCGGGAGCACAATCTCTAGCTGCCGATATTGTGTTTCTGAGAGGGTTTTCTTCAAACAAAATTATTTGCATTCGTTAGTTTGTACTTGGCTCTCTGGCCTCAGATATTCCAGCAGGCCTTGCACTCTTTGAGCCATGAGGTCAGGAACTTGGCACCTTTAAAGCCGCCCAGAGTGGCTGGGGAAACTCAGCCAGATGGGCGGGGTATAAATAAATTATTATTATTATTATTATTATTATTATTATTATTATTATTATTATTGTTGTTGTTGTTGTTGTTGTTGTTGTTGTTATTATTATTATTATTGAGGAGGTTCTTAAGAAGCTGAACAGTATTTTTAATCTGTCTTAGTATTATTAGTATTATTGCTAAGTTTTTAATATTTAATGCTGTATTGTTTTTAACACTCGATTGGGAGCCACTCAGAGTGGCTGGGGAAACTCAGCCAGATGGGCGGGGTAAAGGTACGCCTGCCCGTACGGGCCAGTCGTGACCGACTCTGGGGCTGTGCGCTCATCTCACTCTAGAGGCCGGGAGCCAGCGCTGTCTGCAGACACTTCCGGGTCACGTGTTTTAAAAAGGGCTGCAAATCTTTCTTGATTTTACTGTTTTATCTTTCGTAAACTGCTTTAGTTTGTGTTTTGTTTTGTTTTGTTTTTCAAATCAAGCAGTGTATAAATTTTATTATATTTGATGCCATGGCCATTTGGGCTGTTTTTTCCCCGCTCCAGAAATTTATGATGCCAGTCACACGGAGGCAGAGCCCTTTCCCAACAGGAAGGGGACCCATACAAAATATACATGGTTACATATTATGCAAAAAAAAAGACAGCTTACCGAGTATCGTGCAAGGAAGTAAGGGCACCATCCTTTCTGGCGACCAAAGGTCTTCAAGTCGTCGAGATTGTACACGCCGTATGGGAGGGGCACCTGCCGCCCGTGGGCATCAAATTCCTGCCAAATAAGGGGAAAGCAAATGCAGTTTGAATCACAGACATGGCAGGAACCCTCGAGGGCCAGTTATTCTTTTTGGCACCTGCTAAAAACATCATTTTCTAAGACAAGATGCTTAGAAAGTTGATGTCGATTCTATCATATAAAATAAGAGAACAAGAAGAATATACTGGGGCGTTCATACGAAGCCCCCGGTCGTCTCACGGACTATTAACCTGTACACCACTAATCCGCTGCTACCAACCAGGCCCTCCCTGTTAAAATCACTTCAGTCTCAGTCAGGTTCTCAATTAATAAAGAAGAGTGTATTTTATTTCAGACACAATCAAACTTTTACGGCATTCCAAACGTTGTTGCTCTTTACCGTATTTGTCGCCCTATTGGACGCACCGGCCCATAGGACACACCTAGTTTTCAGGGGGGGAAATCAAGGAAAAAAATATGATTTCCCCCCCGGCAGCTCTGGGAGCAGCGGACAGGCTGCACGCAGCCTGTGCGCTACTCCAAGACCTTCTCCCTGCTTTTGCGGGAGGTGGCGGAATTCCCCCACCTCCCGCAAAAGCCCACAGGAGCTGTGCGCGACTCCTACGGGCTTTTCGACCAGGAGGGAGAAGGGACTGAAACGGCCAGTCAGTCCCTTCTCCCTCCTCTGGGAAAAGCCCCCAAGAGCGGCACGCTCTTCAAAGGGTGCACGGCTCCTGTGGGCTTTTCTACGAGGTGGGGGAATTCCCCCAAGTCCTAGAAAAGCCAGCAGAAGCCGCGGAGCCCCTTTAAAGAGCGTGCAGCTTTTGCCTGCTTTTGCAGGAGGTGGGGGAATTCCTCCATCTCCCGCAAAAGCCCACAGGAGGATTGGAGAGTAGCGGGAAGGCGTCGCGCGCCTTCCCGCTGCCCCCCATCCTCTGGGGCTGGCGATGGGGGAAGCGCTGCTTCCCCCCCCCCCCGCCAGCCTCAAAGAGCAAACTCTCCTGGCTTCAGCGGAAGCAACGCGAAGCCTCCGGAGCACAGGCTTCAGAGGCTTTGCGTTGCTATCGCTGAAGCCAAGGAGCCTGCAATCGCCCCATAAGACGCACACACAATTCCCCTTCATTTTTGGAGGGGAAAAAGTGTGTCTTATAGGGCGAAAAATACGGTACTTTCTTAGTCTTATTTTCCTCTCTCTATCTCTTCTACCTCCCCACACTCAAGAACCCACGGCCCTGTCTCTCTATTACCAACTGCCTTTCCCAACCAGCCAACCCACTAAAACCAACCAAGTACCCACCAACAACTCCCAACGAACTCCTCCCAGAACTTGTTTTATAGTCTCACTCACTCCAGGCCCCTGGGTCCTGACTGTGCAACCTGTTTAACTATTTCCCCTCCAGCACTCTCTCATATATGTTAACGTCACACATACGTCTAGAAAAAAATGGAAAATGTGTATTGATACAACTGTGTACAGCTGAAAACGCTGGCAGTGTTGAGATAAATTCAACAGTGTAAATAAGTTATGATGGATCTAATAGGTAAAGGGACAACTGGACAGTTAAATCCAGACAAAATTGACTCTGGGGTTGCGGCGCTCATCTCGCTTACTTGGCCGAGGGAGCCAGCGTACAGCTTCCGGGTCATGTGGCCAGCATGACTAAGCCGCTTCTGGCGAACCAGAGCAGTGCACAGAAACGCCGTTTACCTTCCCGCCAGAGCGGTACCTATTTATCTACTTGCACTTGGATGTGCTTTCGAACTGCTAGGTGGGCAGGAGCTGGGATCAAACAACGGGAGCTCACCCATCGCAGGGATTCGAACCGCCGACCTTCCGATCAGCAAGTCCTAGGCTCTGTGGTTTAACCCACAGCGCCACCCACGTCCCATAATCAGTCATACCAACAGGCTAAAAAACAATATCTATCCGTGGGCTGTTAGGCTGCTGAACGGAAAAGAATATAGTGCAATTGACTTTCGGGGTGGGTGTGTTGTGCGACAAGCACACAGAGTGCAATGAGATTGGGTGTTTGGGGTGGGGAGAGAGGCTCGGTTAATTTCATTGTACACAGGTTGTACATTGACAATAAAGGTATTATTATTATTATTATTATTATTATTATTATTATTAATTATTATATCAGGCATAGTTAAAGCTCTGGTTTTCCCAGTAGTGATGTATGGAAGTGAGAGCTGGACCATAAAGAAGGCTGATCGCCGAAGAATGGATGCTTTTGAATTCTGGTGCTGGAGGAGACTCTTGAGAGTCCCATGGACTGCAAGAAGATCAGACCTCTCCATTCTGAAGGAAATCAGCCCTGAGTGCTCACTGGAAGGACAGATCATGAAGGCTCCAAGACTTTGGCCACCTCATGAGAAGAGAAGACTCCCTGGAAAAGACCCTGGTGTTGGGAAAAATGGAGGGCACAAGGAGAAGGGGATGACAGAGGACGAGATGGTGGGACAGGTTTCTTGAAGCTACCAGCATGAGTTTGACCAAACTGCGGGAGGCAGTGGAAGACAGGAGGGCCTGGCGTGCTCTGGTCCAGGGGGTCACGAAGAGTCGGACACGACTAAACAACAAAAATCAGGCATTCCCAACCTTCAGCCCTCCAGATGTTTTGGACTACATTTCCCATCATCCCTGACCACTGGTCCTGTTAGCTAGGGATCATGGGAGTTGTAGGCCAAAACATCTGGAGGGCCGCAGGTCGGGGACGCCTACTCTAAATGAAACAGCGATTATTATCGCGATACCTCAAAGAAGCGGCAAGAGGGGACGCTGCTGTCCTGTTGCTGCTGAGCCCGGACGTAGGAAGCAGTCAGGCTGAAGCATTTCCCGTCCACCTCCTTCCCGAAGCGAAAGGCGCTCACCTGCAGAGAGGAATAACGGTTATTAGAACTGTAGAGCTGGCAGAGACCCCAAGCTCCCATCACCTCCAGCACCCACAGTTGGTGCCAGGTTGGGGGGTAAGCTGGGATAAGGGGCCCCCACAGCAAGTGGGTGAGCACAGAGGGGCTGAGCCCAAGGTGTCTGAACGCCCTGAAAGGCAGTGACGTGGGCGACTCCCAAGTAAGCCCATTGGGCAGAACGGCGCTAATCAAAACAACGGGCAAACCTCCGGGTGGATGCAGAGGTTCTTCCTGGAGCTGAGCGCCAAGCCCAGGAAGGGCAGCTTCTCTCCTGTCTGCTTCTCGTGGAAATCCAGGAGTTTGCGCAGTTCCTCGATGACCTGGGGGAAAAGCACAGCACTCGCGCCAAAGACTCCTTGGTCCTCTCTCTCTCTCTGCGAGCCACGGAGGATGGAGGCAAGTCGAGGGGTCAGGGACAGAGGCGCGGGCTGGACTCCAGCTCCCATCATTCTCCAACTTCTCACTCTCAGCACTCCTCAGAACTAACCACACCACACTAACAGTCTCCAACACACACCAGTCTTATAGGTAAAGGGGAACCCTGACCATTAGGTCCAGTCGTGACCGCCTCTGGGGTTGCGGCGCTCATCTCTCTTTACTGGCCGAGGGAGCCGGCGTACAGCTTCCGGGTCATGACTAAGCCGCTTCTGGCGAACCAGAGCAGCGCACGGAAACGCCGTTTACCTTCCCGCCGGAGTGCTACCTATTTATCTACTTGCACTTTGACGTGCTTTCAAACTGCTAGGTTGGCAGGAGCAGGGACAGAGCAATGGGAGCTCAGCCCGTCGCGGGGATTTGAACCGCCGACCTTCTGATCGGCAAGCCCTAGGCTCTGTGGTTTAACCCACAGCGCCACCCGCGTCCTTATCAGTGTTATAGGTCATGCCTATATAAGGAACTCAGCCAATCACTTGCTTGTTGCTGGGCAGATTCCTTTCATGTTCTGTATTCCCACGCTGTGGAGATTCTAACTGCAAACTTGCTAAGCTGCCTGCAGATTATGGATTCCAACAAACCCAACCATGTCCCAGTTACCTTTTCAATCTCTGGCACCGTTCGGGAGCAGTAGATGAGCTTGGTCACTTCCAAGGGATGAGCCTGAGGAGGGAAAGGGAAAACGGGTTTACTTAGAAAGAGCTTTTTGGGTGGGTGGGTGGACATCGGCCAAAAGAGGTGCCCAATTGACAGGAGGGAAGAGTGGCCAGTTACACGGGGGGGGAGGGGTCCAGAAAGCAATATATTTTACCTTTTTAAAAAAATCATTTTTATTGATTTTTCCATAAAACAGCCAATCAGCATATCCGCATCATAATCCAATTAAAAACAATAAACTAAAATTAAAAAATGACCAAATTATAGTCCAAATTGTAATTATTAATTTTTCTGGGCTCCCCATAGTCTGGACCTCTGAAGCATATCTCCAAATCTTCATTCCTGCCTCTTCTCGTTGCTTTCATATTTTCCGCCTTCTGATCTTAACATTTTAAAGTTCTCCGTCCCTGGCTATGCGATTCTCAGTCATGTAAAAAATCATATATCCTTTCATCCATCGAATACAGCTTTATTTGTAAATATATATAGCTATGTATTTTATCTTGCATTTTTAAAACACTTGCTTTTATTATACTGGCTTAATGTAAGTCATCTTCGTTACAATGCAGGCCATAAAGGAATTGACTAAATTTATCTGCTGGCCACATGACCAGGAAAAACTGTCTGCGGACAAACGCCAGCTCCCTCGGCCAGTAAAGCGAGATGAGCGCCACAACCCCAGAGTCATCCGCGACTGGACTTAACTGGCAGGGGTCCTTTACTTTTTTTTAAATAGGAAGCCAGGTTCTTTCACTTTAAAAAACAGTAATTTCTGCTCAAACAGATAAAACAAACCAGTACATCCAAAACCCCGTTTTAAAGGATAGATCTATTTTTTATTTTATTGTACTACTAGGGGATTAACTTTGGTGCCCAGTTTGATAGAGAGAAGTTAGCTTCCTATCTAGATGCTTGTGTTCTTCAGCGGTAAACAGAAAATAAATCATAAGAACACGGGAATGGGGGAATATTTTAAATGCATATGTGTATTTAATCTCAAGAACTCTTGAGGTGTTGTTGTTTAGTCGTTTAGTCGTGTCCACCTCTTCGTGACCCCCAGGACCAGAGCACGCCAGGCACTCCTGTCTTCCACTGCCTCCCGCAGTTTGGTCAAACTCATGCTGGTAGCTTCAAGAACACTGTCCCACCATCTCGTCCTCTGTCGTCCCCTTCTCCTTGTGCCCTCCATCTTTCCCAGCATCAGGGTCTTTTCCAGGGAGTCTTCTCTTCTCATGAGGTGGCCAAAGTCTTGGAGCCTCAGCTTCAGGATCTGTCCTTCCAGTGAGCGCTCAGGGCTGATTTCCTTCAGAATGGAGAGGTTTGCTCTTCTTGCAGTCCAAGGGACTCTCAAGAGTCTCCTCCAGCACCAGAATTCAAAAACTCTTGAGGTAGGCTAGACCAAACTGCGGTAGGCGGTGGAAGACAGGAGTGCCTGGCGTGCTCTGGTCCAGGGGGTCACGAAGAGTCGGACACGACTAAACAACAACAAGACTGAGAGGCAGTGATCAACCCAAGCAAGCTTCATGGACAAATGAGGATTCAAACCCTGGTCTTTCCCAGGTCCTAGTTCAACTCTCTAACCACTGGCTCTCTTATTGATGTTTCTGCAGATAAAGTACTAATAATGGAAGACTGCAGAACCGGGGCTCTCCTCCCCAATGTTGCTGGACTCCCATCAGCCCAAATGGCCAATGGTTGGGGTGATCAAGGGAGCTGTAGTCCAGCGGGAATAATACTTCATCTTCATGTAGCCCCTTGGGGTGTTCAAAGTGTTTCACATTCTCCCGGCGATTGTTACACCAAGCCTGCAAGGTAGGCCAGGTGTCGTTATCTGTATGAGGGGCTGCCCGGCCGCCTTTACAGAAGCCGAGGCAAGGCGACTCACCCGCTGGTAGGCCACAATCAGAGACAGGAGGGAGATTGTCTTCCCGGTGCCCGATGGCATTTCCAGAACGCCATGACCCTAGCGGAGAAACAGAGAGACAGTATGAATTAGCGGCAATACTGCAATGCGGCTTACGTCAAATCTCAAAGTGGAAAAATTTAAAACAGGCTGTTCTCCATTCAATCGTTGTGATGCTGGCGATGTAAAAGCTTTGCTATCAAGTCTAGACTCTAGACCAGGGGTCAGCAAACTTTTTCAGCAGGGGGCCAGTCCAATGTCCCTCAGAGCTTGTGGGGGGCCGGACTATATTTGGGGGGGGGGGGAGAGAATGAATTCCTATGCCCCGCAAATAACCCAGAGATGTGTTTTTAACAAAAGCACATATTATACTCATGTAAAAACCCCAGGCAGGCCCCACAAATAACCCAGAGGTGCATTTTAAAATAAAAGGACACATTCTACTCATGTAAAAACACCAGACAGACCCCACAAATAACCCAGAGATGCATTTTAAAATAAAAGGACACATTCTATTCATGTAAAAACACGAGGCAGGCCCCACAAATAACCCAGAGATGCATTTTAAAATAAAAGGACACATTCTATTCATGTAAAAACATGAGACAGGCCCCACAAATAAGCCAAAGATGCATTTTAAAATAAAAGGACACATTTTACTCATGTAAAAACACGCTGATTCCCGGACCGTCCGTGGGCCGGATTTGGAAGGTGATTGGGCCGGATCCGGCCCCCGGGCCTTAGTTTGCCTACCCATGCTTAGATGTCTGTTGATGAAACCTAATAATAATAATAATAATAAATTTTATTTATATCCCGCCCTCCCCAGCCTTAGCCGGGCTCAGGGCGGCTAACAACAATAAAACAGTACAAAAGTACAGTACAGCATAAACAACACTCTAAAATCATTCATTATAAAATTAATTAATTCAAGCCACTGGCAGCCATTGGGCCAGAGCTCCGCAAAGATTGCTGAGGGAGGGAGTCAGGCTGTGCCCTTGCCAAAGGCCTGGTGGAACAGCTCTGTCTTGCAGGCCCTGCGGAAAGATGTCAAGTCCCACAGGGCCCTGGTCTCTTGTGACAGAGCGTTCCACCAGATTGGAGCCACAGCCGAAAAAGCCCTGGCTCTAGTTGAGGCCAGCCTAGCCTCTCTGTGGCCCGGGACCTTCAGGATGTTTTTGTTTGAAGACTGAAAGGTCCTCTGTGGGACATACCAGGAGAGGCGGTCCCGTAGGTACAAGGGTCCTAGGCCGTATAGGGCTTTAAAGGTTTAAACCAGCACCTTAAACCTGATCCTGTACCCCACTGGAAGTCAGTGCAGCTGGTATAGCACTGGGTGAATGTGATCCTGTAGCGAAGACCCCGTAAGGAGTCTCGCCGCGGCATTCTGCACCCGCTGGAGTTTCTGGGTCAGTCTCAAGGGCAGCCCCACGTAGAGCGAGTTACAATAGTCCAGTCTGGAGGTGACCGACGCGTGGATCACAGTGGCGAGGTCAGGGCGAGAGAGGTAAGGAGCCAACTGCTTAGCTTGGCGGAGATGGAAAAATGCCGCCTTTGTTATAGCTGCAATCTGCGCCTCCTAGAACAGCATCATCTATTTTTTGATGTTGCCTCACATTATTCCACCTCACCTCTTGAAACAAGAAACTGATTTGCACTGAGGTCAAACGCAGCAACACCCTCCTCCTCCTCCTCCTCCACCGGCACCCCAAACAAACCCAGCCTCTGGTCAAACCTTGGCATCCAATGTCCTCTTCAGCTCCAGCATGTAAGAATACTGCTCCGGGTAGATGTAATCATAGGGGAAATAAACAAGCAGTCCATCTATGTTCAGCCTGAAGGAAGGGAAAGCGAGAGAGGCATCAGAGAAATGTCCTGGGAAAAGAATTGCCCATAAGGAGGTGCTTGACGCAAAGCCAAGCTCCTAGTCCTTAGGTTTTGAACTGCCAGTCAGTGTAGGCAGTACTGAGGGGACCATAGGAATTCTAAGGCCTTATATATATAAATGTACATAAATGTACAAGGCAAACACATACATAAGTAATTAAACCACGTGTCTGAAATAGTACAGGAGAACAACCCTGAAGCCATTTTGACTCTCCCAAATTGACCTCAAATATTTCTCTGCAAGGAGGAAGGAAATGGGAAAAGCTTTCCAGTTGTCTTTGGACTGTTGGGGCTGCTTACACCTCCCTGTAAATACAGTCTGGCAAGTATCTGTTAAGCTGAGCACACTAACAAGATGCGAAAGAGATTCAGGAACTAAGTACCGTATTTTTCGCTCTATAACACGCACCCGACTATAACATGCACGTAGTTTTTAGAGGAGGAAAATCTGTAGGCATGCCACCTGTAGGCATTTCCTCCATAACATGCACAGACATTTCCCCATAGTTTCTAGGAGGAAAAAAGTGAGTGTTATGGTGCAAAAAATACGGTATTTACCATCTCAAAGGAATGGCCAGGCTACCCAGAAAAGGGAATCAGATAAGGCAGGGGCCAGCAACCTAAGGCCCATGACCAGCCCACAAGCCACCCCTGAATTGAGCTGCCCACTCGCATGCTGAGCCATAGCAGCACAGTGTGGCATGGGGACTCACTTCCACGGTGCTGGAAATAGCGTCTGCGCATGCACAGACACCGAAAATTGCGGGCACATGAGCCTATGCGTGTGCACGATCCGGCCCACGGAGGGTTCTCCCGGGACCAATCTGGCCAGGGCAAGGTAAACCTTGCTGACCCCTAAGATAAGGCCTTATCAGGTATCCTGGCAGACAGGAGAGAAGCAACACACACAAATTTCTGCTTGGGACCACCTCTTTCTGTGATGCATGTATGATGTTTTGGGGGGTGGTCTTGAGCTACAGGGTGGGCAATTACAAAAGTCTATATAAAATCTTGCACACCAATGTTCTGGGTTCCTCTCCTTCCTCCTGCATGTGGTGAGTGGGAACCCTGTTGCAACAGTTGAATAAAGATCAGGCTTACTAGCTGCTTTGCTTCTCAATATTCTCTGGTTCAGTGTTTTTCAACCACTGTTCCGCGGCACACTAGTGTGCCACGAGATGTTGCCTGGTGTGCCGTGGGGAAAATTGAAAAATTCGAAAGATTTAAAAATAAAGTATTTTATAATTTTTCATATTTCTGTTTACTTACTATTTCTTAATAAAGTAATTATAAAATACTTTCTTTGTGTTTATTTGATTCCTATTCAAGAGAATTACTTTATATATAGTCAATATAGGCACAGAGTTAAATTTTTTAACATTTTCTAATGGTGGTATGCCTCGTTATTTTTTTCATGAAACAAGTGTGCCTTTGCCCAAAAAAGGTTGAAAAACACTGCTCTGGTTGGCCTCTGTTATTTTCTCCTACCGATAGGGAACCCACGTAAGGACTCTGTACGGGCTCTTAGATACTCCATACAGGGGTGTCGAAACTTTTTTCAAAGAGAGCCAGACCAATCACCAAAAGTGAACATGCATGAGGGCCGACCATTTCAATTTTTCAAATTGAAGTTGTTCAGCTTTTCTTTTCTTTTTTACAATTTACCCCAAAGTTGCTGAGCTTTTTTTAGGACTGAAGTTGCTACAGACCAGCTCCTATCTAATCATCATATGTCTCTCCAAAGAATCATGAAGACTGGAATCTTAGCTCGTTTTAAGGGAATCTTAGCTTGTTTTAAGGGAAAAACAGGCAGGGAAAAACAGGCAGCTCTGCTTAGGGAAGCTTTTAATGTTTAATAGGTTATTGTATTTTAGTGTTTTGTTGGAAGCCGCCCAGAGTAGGTGGGGAAACCCAGCCAGATGGGTGGGGTGTAAATAATAATAAATAATAATAATAATAATTAATGGGCCGCAGCTCAGAGGGGCAGCACCCGCTTCGCATGCAGGCGATGTCCCGGGTTCACTCCCTGCAGGCAGCATCTCCAGGTGGGGTTGGGACTGCCCCCTGACTGAAACCCTCGAGAGCAACTGCTGCCAGTCAGTGTTGGGAATATTGAGGTAGATGGACCCGGTGGTCTGACTTGGCGGCTTCCCTAAAATCCTGGGCAGAGTTATGGAATGAATGCATGCAAAGATATGGGGGTGCATGTTTCTCTGGCTGGTGGAAAAGGGTTGCTTTTGCACCCCCCCCAAAAAAAATTGCCCCCCCAAAAAAATATTGCACCCACAGAGAGTGTGGAATTAGTCATGTCAATGACCACAGCAAATGCCCCCCTTTAACCCAAGCAATGATTTCCAAACGCCTCCAAGTATTTGCCCCCCCCGCCCACTCAACGCCCCCCCCACAATAGCCCCTCTTTTTAATAATGCCCACTTAGTCTATATCTGTCCCCAATAACACTCCCCCCTCCCTGTTGCCCTAGTGGTATTTCCCAGGTCTCCCCTCCCCCCCACTCACTTCATGGTCTCTCCCAGCCTCCAATCCCATTGGCCGCCGCAGCTGCTCACGTCGGTCCACTCTAGGTAAGCTTTTCCTTCTTCTGCGCATGCCTTCCCCGCTGCGCTCTACTGGTTAGAAGGACCCGTCGGGTCGCGCTTCTGGTTGGCTAAGATGAATAAAGCTCCGCCCCACAGTCAAGTGTGCACTTACCGCCTACCCCAAAGGGAGTTCGGCTGCGCTGTGAAAAGGCATCGTAAGCCGCTCGAGACCTAATCGTACGTACCGGTTGAAGGCTGAAGTAGTCGAGCCCAGAAATAGGGATGGCTTTGGTTGGAGGGATGCTAAAAACTATGAATAATGAAGCTTGCTTGCTTGCTTCTTTGATGGATGGATGGAAGGATTGATTGCATTTATAGTGTCCCACCTTTCCCGCAAGGTTCTCTTCCTCCCTATTTTATCCTCCCACAACAGCCCTGTAGGTTAGGCTTGAGGCTGGGCAGGGTGCAAGGCAGGGCTAAAAGAAAAAAACTGCTCCTTTTCTCTTATGGGGTATCCAAGAGCCCGTGCTTCTTCTTCTGCGACCCCTCGTAGCCGAGTAAGATTGTCTTCCATAAACACGGTTTGAACAATGAGTCCGTAAGTGACTGTGGAGGCCAATTCTGGACCCACACATCCTTCCACAGTGGGGACATTGGTTTCTGGGCAGGAGGTGATCGCGGTGTGGATTTGCCAAGTGTGCCTTCCTCTTAGCACGTTTCTTCCTTGCGTCCTGAGTTCGAGTGTCTTCAAAGCCCAGGACACCTTTGGTCAAGGCTGTTCTCCAACTGGAGCGCTCGCAGGCCAGTGTTTCCCAATTGTTGGTGTTTATACTACATTTTAAAAAGCAAAGACATCACCTTGCCAACAAAGGTCCGTATAGTTAAAGCTATGGTTTTCCCAGTAGTGATGGATGGAAGTGAGAGGTGGACCATTAAGAAGGATGATTGCCGAAGAATTGATGCTTTTGAATTATGGTGCTGGAGGAGACTCTTGAGAGTCCCATGAACTGCAAGAAGATCAAACACATCCATTCTTAAGGAAATCAGCCCTGAGTGCTCACTGGAAGGACAGATCCTGAAGCTGAGGCTCCAAGACTTTGGCCACCTCAGGAGAAGAGAAGACTCCCTGGAAAAGACCCTGATGTTGGGAAAGATGGAGGGCCCAAGGAGAAAGGGACGACAGAGGATGAGATGGTTGGACAGTGTTCTCGAAGCTACAAACATGAGCCTGACCAAACTGCGGGAGGCAGTGGAAGACAGGAGTGCCTGGTGTGCTCTGGTCCAGGGGATCACAAAGAGGCGGACATGACTAAATGACTAAACAACAACAAATACTACATTTTTAAAGATTTGCCTTGAGAGTCATTAAACCTCTGTTGACAACCAGTATTACACTTTCCATTTTAAAGTTTGGAATAGAGTACAGTCATACCTTGGGTTACAGACGCTTCAGGTTGCGTTTTTTCGGGTTATGGACCTGCTGAAACCCGGAAGTACCGGAACGGGTTACTTCCGGGTTTCTGCGGTCGTGCATGCGCAGAAGCACTAAATCACACTTTGCACATGCGCAGAAGCGCCCAATTGCAACCCGCACGTGCAGAGACGCGCCACTGCGGGTTGCGAATGCTGCGGGTTGTGAACGTGCATCCCACACAGATCACATTCACAACCCGGGTGTACACTGTAGTTGCTTTGGAAGATGATCATCAGGTAGCCGCACAATGTATAGAGTCCTTAAGTGGGTTCCCTATCGGTAGAAGAAAATAACAGAGGCCAACCAAAGTATGTTGAGTAGCAAAGCAGCTCATAAGCCTGATCTTTATTCAACTGTTGCAACAGGGTGTTCACTCATCACATGCAGGAGGGAGGAGGAACCCTGAACAACGATGTGCAAGCTCTTAAATAGACTTTTGGAATTGGCACCCTGTAGCTCAAGGCCAAACCCCAATGCATCATACATACATCACAGAAGGGGTGGTCTACCGCAGAAATCTTGTCTGCCAGGATACCTGATAATGGTCAATGACTGCTTTTACCTGGGCATCCTTTTGTGATGGTAAATACAGTGGTATCTCAGGTTACAAACACTTCAGGTTACAAACTCGACCTCCGGAACGAATTAAGTTTGTAACCCGAGGTGCCACTGTACTCAGTTGCTGAATCCAGATCACAGGCTCACCCTATTCATACACAGATACGCCCTTAAGACAGGATTTGTGAGCAAAGAGACAACAGGGAGGCTTTCCCATTTCCTTCCTCCTTACAGAGAAATATTTGAGATCAATTTGGGAGAGTCAAAATGGCTTCCCGATTGTTCTCCTGTACTATTTCAGACACGTGGTTTACATACTTGTGTACCTGCTTGTCTTGTACATTTATGAACATTTAATTGATATATTTGAGACCTTAAATTCTTATAACATGGAGAATGGCAATAAGGCCCAAAAGCAGGGCCTGAGCACAGCAAGAGTGGGGTATAAATAAATATACAATAATAAATATGGATCTGGGGGTGAACAGGTCCCCCACCATTTCCCCAGTTTCCCCCCCCCCCCCAGGCCTCCACACCTTTAATTTCTACAGACCCATTCGTGGATGTGGTGCTTTGCGAAATTGCGAATAACCGGTTTGGCAAACCTGTAGCCCGTGGGGGCTTGCAAGCTCAAACTAGACCCAGGGAACCAAAGAAGGAAAGGCCTGGGATGGGAGGGGTAAAGGATAAAAAGTTTTCCCAACCACAGACTCTCGGAATGAGCACCTCCAGCAGCAGCAACAGCCCTTTGCAACCCTCAGTAGGGCTGTGGGTTTCTGGTCTGGCCCCAGTGACACACGCCCTAGTCATCCCATTTGGACTACTGCAATGTGCCGTGCTTGGGGCTATCCTTTGAAAAGCGCGCAGGGATCTCAACTGGCCCAAAGAGCTGCAGACACATTGCTGGTTATAGGGAGAGACCGGAATAGTTAAATGGTTCAATTAAGTTGTCTTGAAGAGAAGCTGCTAAGTGGAAAGAAAACGAGGCCATATTTGACGGGTTCGAAAAGGAGTGAGCAAGCAGTGTTTCAGGAGATGGAAATGATATAAGAAAAAAAACTGCTCTTTTCCCCTTATGGGGTACCCAAGAGCCCATATAGAGTCCTCTTTTTAGGTTCTCTATTGGTAGGAGAAAATAACAGAGGCCAACCAGAGAATACTGAGAAGCAAAGCAGCTAGTAAGCCTGATATTTATTAACTGTTGCAACAGGGTGCTCCCCTCACACGCAGGAGAGATGAGGAGGACCCAGAGCCATGCATGCAAGCCCTTATATAGACATTTTAAATTGCCCACCCTGGAGTCCAAGACCACCCTCAGAAACATCATACATACATCACAGAAAAGGCGGTCTACAACAGAAATCTGAGTGCATTGTTTATCTCCTGTCTGGCAAGTTACCTGATTGCATTATCTGGGTTTTGGCCACTCTTTTGTTTTATAACTACTTAATTCCTGAATCTAGATCACAGGTCACAGGCTCACACCCTGTTCATATCTTGTATCTGAAGAAGTGTGCATGCACACAAAAGCTCATACCAATAACAAACTTAGTTGGTCTCTAAGGTGCTACTAGAAGGAATTTTTTTATTTTATATCTTGAATGTGCCCTTAAGACAGGATTTGTGAGGGCAGGTTTGTGAGGAAAGAGACCATAGGGAGGTTTCCCACCTTGACCTCACAGAGAAATATTTGAGGTCAATTTGTTCAGGACCTTTTCTGTGTGGTTTCAGACATGTGGTTTATATATACAGCTATGAACATTTAATTTTTTTATATATGATCTTAAAATTCTCATAACAGAAATCATGCTGTACTGTATTTCAAGGCGAATTGCAGGTCAAGCACTTATTCATAGCTGATGATGTAAATTAGGGTAGGAACAAGGGGAACTAACTGTACATGTTTCTGTCTAACCTGAATCTGTTAAAGGCAGCTTCCGTTAGGGCCAAAAGAGAACAGTAAATTAGCTGGGGTGCATAGCTGTCAAGCGTCCCTTATTTGGCGGGACAGTCACTTATCCCAGCGCCGTGTCCCGCTGCTGTCCCTTATTGATGAAGTCCCTTAAATTTCCTGGGTTTCAAAGGAAGCAGCTCCTCTCCCTCCCTCCCTCCCTCCCGGCCAGGGAGGAGGGAGGCTCCAAGTGTATTGCTCACCCAATAAGGAGTCTAAGAACGACTGGGGGGCGGAGCTTGCATGCCTTGTGCTGATCAAATCGGCCGCCTTGCCTGGGGACTCGCCTTTGCTCAGCGCTTCCCAGCGGAGAGGTGACGGTGGTTTTCCTTGCTGCATCCCCTTTGCCGGGTTGCCGCGCTGTGGGAACCACCGCTTGAGGCTTCGTTTGGCTGCTGATTGACTAAAATCCCTTATTTTGGCTGCTGAGCCCTTATTTTCGAGGCTGCTGGTCCCTTATTTTCAAATCTGTAAGTTGACAGCTATGCTGGGGTGTGTGTGCACAAAACCCACCCTCCTCCCTACCCCAATACCTCCACAATTCAGCAGAGGAACTTGTCCGATAAATGGAAGCAACGCATCGATGATCCAGTTAGTCCACATTTATTATTATTTTTTAAAACATACTTTTTAGATATAAGCAATTACAAATACATCATCAACAGAAAAGTAATCCCCCTCGCCAAAGAGTGTGGCTCCAGTTTTATGCCTAATACAATATCCATTACATGCTACAGGTGCAAAAACAGGAAGCGAGAGTAATTCCAGGGGGTCCCTGTGCACTTCTGGAGGGCAGAATTGATGCTCGATGGATTGTACATGGTGAATAACCAGGTTGCATTAAAAGGAGTCCCTTTCCCCCGTTTGAGGTTCTCGTAGCAAAGTGGTAAATTTGTTCATAAGTATTAAGTTCCAAATTTATGTGATCCAGTTCCTAGATAAGAGAGTTTAGTATCTGGGATATTTCCAATGATTCCAATTCTCCCTTTTTCCCCTAGGTTTACAGCAAACTCTTTTGCTTTGCATTTCTGTTTTGTTTCAAGCTCCTGTAGTAGTATTCCTAGTAGTAATTTGAGCGTTAATGTTACTTTTCTCCTTTTTAACGCCACATTTTTTACTAATACAGTTTCCACGGACAAAAGCTTCAACCGTGTCCCAGATTATTGCTAGGGTTTGCCCTCCCATTTAATGAAAACAGCATGGAATCTCCTTGAGGAGTTTTTGCTTTGTGGTTACCTTCCCGCCGCTGTGGTACCTATTTATCTACTTGCACTTTGACGTGCTTTTGAACTGCTAGGTTGGCAGGAGCAGGGACTGAGCAACGGGAGCTCACCTCGTCGCGGGAATTCGAACCGCCAACCTTCCAATCGGCAAGCCCAAGGCTCTGTGGTTTAGACCACTGTGCCACCTGCGTCCCTCCTGGGCAGAATAAAAGCCCACAAAATAAGGTAGGGAGGGCGTGGGGCAGCTTGCCCAAGGAGGGTGTCATGTGTGATAGGAAGGCTTTAGGAGTGGGAAAAGGCAGAGCAAAACAGAGCTTCTGCAATTGAGCCGGGGTTTCCTCCGCAGTTGGAAGGGAGGCAGCCCAGCTCTGGATCAGAGACCAGCTTGACATGAATTAAGTCTTGGGTTCAAACAGGGGCCTTTCTAGCTAGGAAGATCAGGGAGCTAGCAGCAGGGAAGGCGTCTCTCTGCCAGAGAGCCAGCTGCCAGTCAGTACAGGCCACATTGGGCTAGATGGAGCTGTGTAGAAGACAACACCCTCTTGGTGAGGCAAACTCGCCAAGGCACAAGCTCCCTTGTGGCTCCCATTTGTGCAAAAGTCAAAAGAGCAGAAAGCAGTGGATTTTGCCCAGGCCACGGTCCCATCCTGTGGAGCCCTCCTCCTGGGCAGAGAGGGAGCTCTCCTCGAGAATCCCATTGAAACTGCGAGTCCCAGGGAAGCGAGGTCCTCTTCTCTCATGTCTCCAGTTTCAACGCTGGGACAGGGAGCCGGAGATTCGTGGAGGGAGAACCGCAGCTGAGCAACGATCGTAGAAATGAGGGGGGGAAGCAGCTGCCATGGCTCAAGTTCTCATGCTGAGGCCCAAAGGAAGCTGTTGGCGACGTGGCCGGAGCTGGGAGCAGAGAGGTCAGCTGGTGGTGGATGTGTCCAGAGAGGCAAGGAAGCCAAGGGAATGGAGAGAGGGTCAGGCACCTCTGAATATGCTCAGGGTAGGAGCTGGGAGGGAGAGATGGGGGCAATCTCTTTGAGAGGCAAGGCTGCTCCAGCAGTGGTTGAATTTATGGGAAGGATTCCCCCAGAGGTGCGCTATGTACCCCTTGGGCAAATCAATTAGTCACCCCAGCATCTGAATTTTCGTTTGGATGAACGGGGCAAAAACCTTCCAGCCGCTGGAGCTAGAATCCTAAGTGGTGGGGGCTTTCCTTCCTTGGAGATTGGGATTCCCACCCACCAGGGATTCCTCAGCTGAGGGGGTTGGGCTAGATGCCTCTCAGGGACTCCCTTAAAGGTAAAGGGACCCCTGACTGTTGGGTCCAGTCACGGACGACTCTGGGTTTGTGGCGCTCATCTCACTTTACTGGCTGAGGGATCTGGCGTACTGCTTCCGGGTCATGTGGCCAGCATGACTAAGACGCTTCTGGCGAACCAGAGCAGCGCAACGCTGTTCACCTTCCCGCTGGAGCAGTACTTATTTATCTACTTGCACTCTGATGTGCTTTTGAACTGCTAGGTTGGCAGGAGTAGGGACTGAACAATGGGAGCTCATCCCGTCGCGGGGATTTGAACCGCCGACTTTGATCAACAAGTCCTAGGCTCTGTGGTTTAACCCACAGCGCCACCCGCGTCCCAGGGACTCCCTTATAACACTACAATTCTATGCAAAACAATAAAAAAATACCATAGCTGTCAACTTTCAGATTTGAAAATAAGGGAACAGCAGCCTCACCTGTCCCAGGGACAGTCTACGGGATATCTAACAATCCGGGATAGCAGCAGGAAGCAGCGGGAAATGGCGCTGGGATAAGGGAATTCTCCGCAAAAAAAGGGAAGGTTGACAGCTATGAAATACTATCACCCTTCCTAGCATCATGGCAGGTCCTCAACGGAAGCAGGGGGAGAGGAAGGCAAATAGTAAAAATAAAAAAAATCAGGTCAGACCCTGTGCTTTTAGGCATGTTTTTCCAGACACACACACACACACACACAGCGAGAGAGCCAAGGATTCGCCGTCTTCTCATGTCTCTCCCTTCCCTCCACCAATACAGCGCATCTGAGGATGCCAGACAGCCGCCCTCCTGAGGCAGGCAAGGCGATTCATCCGCACTGCGAAGCTGTTCTTCGGGATCCTGTCCAGGCACATTCCTCAGGTTCCTCCTGGGATGGCAGCGACGGGGTTCCTCCCTCCGAAACATCACGCCTTCCTCTGCTGCGGCCTCACCCTGGGGAAGAGCTGCGGAGGAGAGAAGCACAGGTGGGTTGCGTATTTTGGAACGGAGCAAGCCCAGCAAGGCAGAGAAACCAGCACGCCAGGCTGGATCCTGGTGGCCGCTGGAAGCTCATCGCTGGTTAACAACGTAAGCAGAAGCTCACCCAGGTGCTTTTACGCAGCAGCTAAACTGGTGACTGGCAGCAGCCGCCGAGACCACATAACACCAGTCCTGAGAGATCTGCATTGGCTCCCAGTACGTTTCCGAGCACAATTCAAAGTGTTGGTGCTGACCTCGAAAGCCCTAAATGGCCTCAAAGGCCCAGTATACCTGAAGGAGCGTCTCCACCCCCATCGTTCAGCCTGGACACTGTGGTCCAGTGCCAAGGGCCTTCTGGCCTCCCAGATTTTCAACTTTCCAGCCTCCCAGATTTTCAACGCTTCTTGCGATGGTTTGACCCCTTTCTGTTTTAATAGTACAAATTCTACAAACACTTTCCATATCTCCTCAAAATCATTCCTCCTGCATATTCCCCGTCTTACCTTAATGGCACATGTTAATTTATCATTAACAGCAAAATCCCACACCTCTTTATTCCATTCTTCCATTTTATATTCTGCTTGCCCCTTCCACTTGCTAGCTATAATAATTCGTGCAGCTGTCAACATATTTGTGAACGAGTCCTTCGTAGCCTGCAAACCTCCCATCCCATCCTTGCGCATGTCTTGAACACTCACCCCGAAGTAGTTCTTGGGCACGTAGCCCTCCTGGCCGTAGAGAGATGCCCACCACCAGTCTGTTTCGTCGGGGTTGTCGTGGCGCAAGACGGTGACCGGCTCGCCCTCGCGGAAAGACAGCTCGTCGCTGAACTCGGCGCTATAATCCCACAAAGCGTAGACCACCCCGTTGTTCATCAGGCCCATGTTCTGCTCAACATCTGCAAAGAGGAATGGGGAGCACCCAAAAATGTGGATCAACATTCATTCAAAACTCATGACTTCACTGCCGCCCACCATCTGAATCCTAGAATTGTAGTGTTGGGTGCTCTGCTTCTAGGGAGGAAAGCAATGACAAACCTAGGCAGCATCTTAAAAAGCAGAGACATCACCTTGCCAACATAGGTCCGTATAGTTAAAGTTATGGTTTTCCCAGTAGTGATGTATGGAAGTGAGAGCTGGACCATAAAGAAGGCTGATCGCCGAAGAATGGATGCTTTTGAATTCTGGTGCTGGGGGAGACTCTTGAGAGTCCCATGGACTGTAAGAAGATCAAACCTCTCCATTCTGTTTTTTTTTTTTAATATAATTTTTTATTAAGTTTATAGTATGCAAAATCCAACTTCCAGATACATATTTCCATAGATCTAGTGGACTCCCCCCATCTTCCGAACACTGCATTCTCTGTGAATTCAAAACCTCAGCAATTTGTTAACTTATTTTAAACATAATAATATATCTTCCATTTTATCATGATATCTAGTCTCCATACATTTCATTCCAAATCCATTAATTTTTAGTTTCAACACAATAAAATTATTTCATTACACCACTTCTGTCTTGTTATACCTTATTTTCCAATTCAAAAAATTTTCCGATGCTGAAGCTGTAATTTCCTAAAAAGGAGCATTTTTTAACATTCATACAACTTATAATGCTTTTTCAAATAATCCTTAAACTTTTCCCAAACTTCCTCCATTTCTTCTTCTCCCGAGTCTCGAATTCTGCCAGTCATTTCAGCCAGTTCCATATAGTCCATCAGCTGCGTCTGCCATTCTTCCAATGTGGGTAAATTTTGTGTCTTCCAGTGCTTTGCCATCAAGATCCTTGCTGCTGTAGTAGCGTACATAAAGAAAATTCTATCTTTCTTTGCTACCCTCTGGTCTACCATGCCCAGGAGGAAGGCCTCCGGTTTCTTGGGTAAGGTAAATCTAAGCACCTTTTTTAGTTCATTATGTATCATTTCCCAGAAGGCCTTCACCTTCGGGCAGGTCCACCAGAGGTGTAGGAATGTCCCTTCCTCCTCTTTACATTTCCAACATTTGTTGTCAGACAGGTGATATATCTTTGCAAGCTTGACTGGGGTCATGTACCACCGGTATATCATTTTCATAATATTTTCCTTCAGGGCACTACATGCCGTAAATTTCATTCCGGTGTTCCATAACCTTTCCCAGTCTTCAAACATAATGTTGTGCCCCAAATCCTGCGCCCACTTTATCATGGAGGATTTAACAATCTCATCCTGTGTATTCCATTTAAGCAGCAAGTTGTACATTCTCGAAATTAACTTAGATTTTGGCTCTAGCAACTCTGTCTCTAATTTCGATTTTTCCTCCTGGAAACCCACTTTTTTGTCCGCTTTAAAAACTTCCTGGATTTGAGCATAATGCAACCAATCTCGCACCTTGTTTTTTAACTTTTCCATACTCTGCAACCTCCAATTATCTCCAATTTTTTCAATTATTTCCCAATATTTAGGCCAGTGGGCCTCCATGTTGAGTCTTTTACGTGCTTTGGCCTCCATCGGTGAGAGCCACCTCGGAGTTTTACTCTCCAATAAGTCTTTATATTTTGACCAGACCATAAAGATTGCCCTTCTGACAATATGGTTTTTGAACAATCTATGAACTTTAACCTTGTCATACCACAAATATGCATGCCACCCAAAAGCATTATCAAATCCCTCCAGGTCGAGGACATCGGTGTTCTCCAATAAAATCCAATCCTTCAACCAGCAGAGGGCTGCAGATTCATAATATAACCTCAAGTCCGGCAGGGCAAACCCCCCTCTTTCTTTCGCATCAGTTAGTATTTTAAACTTTATTCGGGGCTTTTTGCCCTGCCAAACAAATTTAGAAATATCCCTCTGCCATCTTCCAAAACATTCCACCTTGTCCACGATCTGGAGGGCCTGAAACAGAAATAACATTTTCGGCAATACATTCATCTTTATAGCAGCTATTCTACCCAACAAGGAAAGTTTCAGTCTTGACCATGTTTCCAAGTCTCTTTTGATCTCTGACCAACATTTCTCATAATTGTCCTTAAACAAATTCAAATTTTTGGAGGTCAAGTGCACCCCTAAGTACTTTACTTTTTTAACCACATTTAATTCCGTTTCTTTTCTGAACTCCTCTATTTCAGTAGTTGTCAAATTTTTTGCTAGGACTTTAGTTTTTTGTTTGTTCAGCTTAAATCCCGCCACCCGACCAAAGTCAGAAATTAATTCTAACGCTCTTTTAGTACTAGAGGCTGGCTCCTGTAGTGTTAATACCAAGTCATCTGCAAATGCTTTCAGTTTATATTGTTTCTCTCCGACCACAATTCCCTGTGCCAACCGGTCATTTCTGATCATGTTCAATAGCACCTCCAGGACTGAAATAAACAGCAGAGGAGACAGAGGGCACCCCTGTCGTGTCCCTTTTTCAATTTTGAACTCCTCTGTCACCACGTTGTTTACTATCAATTTAGCTTTTTGTTCTGAATAAATTGCTTCTATTCCATTTTCAAACCCCCGCCCTACTCCCATCCTTTCCAAATTTTTCTTCATAAACATCCAAGAAATGTTGTCAAAGGCTTTCTCCGCATCAATAAAAATCAACACCGCTCTTGTATTTAAATTTGTCTGTAAAAATTCCAAAATGTCAATGATGTTTCTTGTGTTATTAGATAAATGCCTGCCAGGGAGAAAGCCTGCTTGGTCCTTATGAATCACTTCATTTAATACTTTCTTAAACCTACTTGCCAAAATGTCTGCAAAAATTTTGTAATCCACATTTAGGAGTGAAATAGGACGGTAGTTTTTAAGTTGGGTTTTTTCAGTTTCTAATTTTGGTATCAACGTGATGAAAGCTTCTTTCCACGTTTCCGGTGCCTTCCTCCCCTCCATAATCTGGTTACTAACTTCCAACAATGGTTGTATCAACGAATCCTTCAGCACCTTATAGTATTTGGAAGTAAGTCCATCAGGTCCTGGAGACTTGCCCAGTTGAAGGTTCTGAATGGCGCATTCAATTTCTTGGAACGTAATATTACCGTTCAAGGTTGCTCTCATTTCCTGAGGTATTTTTTGTAATCCATTAGTTATGAGAAATTGGTCCACCTCCGAATCTTTTTGTGGCCTTTGTGAGTAAAGTTCTTTGAAGTATCTCTGGAAACACTTTCTGATTTCCTCGGGTTTCTGAACCGTTCTCCCTTCGATCTCTAGATTTGTAACTGTATTAAGCTTTTGTCTCTTTTTCAACTGCCAAGCCAACAGCTTCCCACACTTGTTAGCAGATTCAAAGGATCTTTGTTTCATTTGTTTAATTTTCCATTCCACCTCTTGATTTATCAATTTCGAATATTGTGCCTGGAAAAACTTCACTTCTCTCAATGCTTCCTTTGATTTAGGCCTGGATCTCAACTTTTTCTCTCCTTCTCTTATTTTCTCCAAAATCTTCTCCTTCTTTTCATTCCAGAGCCTTTTTTTAATCGTGTTCTGCTGTATTAGAAACCCTCTCATAACTGCTTTACTTGCGTCCCAGATTGTTCTTTTTTCCACAGTTGTCTTTAGATTTATTTCAAAATAGTCCTTTAAAACTTTTTGGGCCTTCTTAACAATCTCCTGGTCTCTTAACAAAGCGTCATTCATTTTCCATCTGAAAGATCCGGTTGTATTTAATCTCAATTCCATTCTCAAAGCATTGTGGTCGGAGCAGGTTTTGGGGCAGATTTCCACTTTTCTGGTCTTAGGTGCCAGTCCTCTAGTTATCCATATTTGGTCGATTCGCGTCCATGTCATGTGGGCCTCAGAAAAGAAAGTTCCTTCTTTCCCTAGAGGGTTCTTGATCCTCCATATATCAGTCAAATCCAAATTGTCAGTCATTTCAAAAAAAGTTTTTGGTAGTCTGCCGTCTTTCGTTATGTTAGCACTTTGCGACTTATCCATATTCACTGAGACGACTCCGTTCATATCTCCCAACATGATAATGTTGTTATAGTCCAAATAGTCCAGCATGGTCTCATGCAGCCTCTTGAAAAATTCCGATTTTCCTTCATTTGGGGCGTATATTCCTAAAATTAAAAACTTTTCTCCTTGTGTCTGAATTTCAATTGCCAAAATTCTGCCCTGTTCATCTTTGAATACAAATTTTGGTGACAAGTTCTCCTTTGCATATATCACCACTCCTCTTTTCTTAACTTTGTCCGATGAGATAAATTCTTGGCCTAACCTTTTATTAATTAACACTTTTCTATGGAGTCTTGTCACATGTGTTTCTTGCAGGCAGATAATGTCCAATTGTTCTTTTTTCAAAATGTGAAATACTTTTCTCCTTTTTTCTGGGGAGTTCCCGCCATTTATATTCCAACTAAGAAGCTGTAGAGACATCCTGGTCTAATACTTAAGTATCACAGTTGGGTATCTATGTTATCCTCCGTTCCCGAAGGATGTGGTGCCGGTCCGCCTCCAGATGGTACGCTTCCTGGTGGTAATCCCGGTGGTGGAGGCCAAGAAACTGCAGCTCCCTTTTGGAGGTCCTCCTCGTTGTCGTGTAGGAACTTCTGCTGGTCCTCTAATGTTTTAATTCTTACCTTCTTTCCTTTATAGGTGAATGATAAACCTTGAGGGAATTCCCACCTGTAAGGAATTGCGTTGTACCTTAACAGTTTGGCCAAGTCTGTATATGAGGCTCTAAGGTCCAACAGATATTTAGGAATGTCTCTATAAATTTCTGCTCTTTTGCCTTCAACTTCCAGAGATTTTTTAAAATGTTGGCCTAGTATCTTGTCTCTTTCCTCTCTTGTTCTCAAACAGACCAAACAGTCTCTGGACTTGTCTTTCTTAACCGATCTTCCCAATCTGAAGGCCGTCACAATTTTAAAGTCTTTGTCTTCCTCAACCCCCCAAAATTTAGAAAATAACTGCGTCAAAAATTCCTCTAGGTTGCCCTGCTCCAGTTCTGGGACGGCCCTCAGCCTAAGATTGCATTCCTTACTTTTCAATTCCACCATTGACAGGTAGGCTTGCTGTTCTCCTACCTGTCTTTTCAGAGGTCTTACTTCCCCTTTGATCTCCTCGACTTTTTTACACGCTTGCTCAGCTTTTTGGTTGGCTTCCGCAGCTAATTTATAGTTCTCTGCCGTAGCTCCTTGCAGTTTCTCAATAGCCTGGGTATGCTGGGAAACCTGATCTGATAACTTACTGATAGTAGATGTAGCTCTATCAATTTTAGATGATTGATCATCCACCTTTTTATTCAGAAGTGCCAATTGTTCCAAAATTTGTTTCAAGACTGGATCAGTTCCTCCAGTTGCCATATCTTCTGTGGCAAGCGTTTCAGCTTCTTCCTCCTGCGCTGTCAACACAGTTGGTACAGAGGATCTGCGTTGATGAATTAACGTTGTTTGAACAAGCTGCCCAGCTCTCTTATCTTTTTCTTTAGCTTCCTTAGCTTTAGCTGCTCTTGTTTTCCCTGGGCCACTCATTCCCCAGCTGCCTCTGTTCAAGGTCAAATAGTCTTTCAATCCATGAGAAAGGCAAGTCCAGAATGTAAACAATTAAACCACAAAAAATCTCAATATAGTACAGTTCCCAGACCTCTATACCTCCGCAAATCCACTAGGGGGGGTGTTTCATAGGAAGGAAAGTTTCTTTTCCACCATCAAAGTTCCTATTTCAACTTTTATAGTCCCCAAGTTCGAAAAGGAGGCTTCCAGATAAATCTGTTTCAAGATATTGCCACAAGGTGACAGAAAGGTTCCAGTATCAGTATTAAAGCGAAAATGTATCCATCAATGCGACAATTTTTACTTCAAAGAAAGTTTCAACAGCCTGACAGTTCTCCTTTGCAACACTGGCAGTCCGACAGCTCGGTTATCCCCTTTAACTCCACATCGCTCCACAGCAGGGGGAAGGTTCCGTAGCAAAATAAACCAAAAAAAATATTAATCCTTCAATCCTTTTAATTTCTAGAAACACAGTCTATTGATGCCCCTTCGTACTGCTTTCAGAGTCTCTTTTTAAGCGCTTCAGCCCACATCGAATTCTTTGCTTTGCTCTGATTAGCAGGATCGGGAGACGGACTTCCTGTTACTCGCCTCCCGTTTTCAGCCGAATTAAATAAATTTAAGTCAATCTTTAGTACCCCTTACTCACGGGTAAATTGCAGCCAATTCCGATGTTTTTCAAGAAGAAAGGTCGACGCTCATCAGCAGCAGCAGCGCGGCTTCACTTCCGCGAAAAGAGCGATGAACTCACAGCGCCGCTCCCCCTTTCACGCTCCGGAGCCTCTTACGAGGTCCCTTCTCCGTTTCTGGGGGGGCTTCTGGCACCCGCCGAGTCCCACGGCCGCAGGCTCGCTCTGCCTGCGGTTTATCTTAATGGGTCTCCGCTTTGCCGCAGCGGACGACCCTTTTTCGCGGAGCCCCTCTTCACAGGGTAAAGAGGACCGCCATTGCCGTTTTGCGCCACCTCCGGAAGTCCAAACCTCTCCATTCTGAAGGAAATCAGCCCTGAGTGCTCACTGGAAGGACAGATCCTGAAGCTGAGGCTCCAAGACTTTGGCCACCTCATGAGAAGAGAAGACTCCCTGGAAAAGACCCTGATGTTGGGAAAGATGGAGGGCCCAAGGAGAAGGGGACGGCAGAGGACGAGATGGTGGGACAGTGTTCTCGAAGCTACCAGCATGAGTTTGACCAAACTGCGGGAGGCAGTGGAAGACAGGAGTGCCTGGCGTGCTCTGGTCCAGGGGGTCACAAAGAGGCGGACACGACTAAACAACAACAACATGCTCTGCCAGGCACCCCCAAACTCAGCCCTCCAGCTGTTTTGAAACTACAATTCCCATCATCCCTGACCACTGGTGCTATTAGCTAGGGATGATGGGAGTTGTAGTCCCAAAACAGCTGGAGGGAAACCGGGGTGGGTAGAGAGTTGCCCTTGTGCTCAGGGGTCCTGTTTGAGAGTTTCCACTTTGGGGGAACCTCATTGGCCACTGAGAGAAGAGGACATTGAAGCAGATGGGCCTGATCCAGCAGACATGCTCTTGGTATGTCTGCATGGAACCTCCAGGTCCAGGAGCAGTCTATCCAGATCCCCAGGTTCTTAGGGGTATGTGGTCACCGTGAGGGCAGGAGGCTGGACTAGATGGGCCCCCTTTGGCCTGATCCAACAGCTTCTCCCCACAGCTCAGAGACCCATAGCCCGTTTGTTTGTTTGTTTTGCCCCATCTGGGAAAAATCGCCAGACTAAATTTGCAGCTGCGATATGTATAATTTAGGACATGGAAATGTTTTGCAGCTGTGTGGCACAGGACTTTCCGGTGCATCCACACAGAAACATATCATTTTACTTCAGCTCGCTTGTGGAAACAGCTCAGAGGCAGTGAAAGAAGGAAAGCAACAGGAGGAGGAGGAGGAGGAAGAAGAAGAAGAAGAAGAAGAAGAAGAAGAAGAAGAAGAAGAAGAAGAAGAAGAAGAAGAAGAAGAAGAAGAAGAAGAAGAATAGTAGTAGTAGTAGTAGTATGGATTTGATATCCCGCTTCATCACTACCCGAAGGAGTCTCAAAGCAGCTAACATTCTCCTTTCCCTTCCTCCCCCACAACAAACACTCTGTGACGTGAGTGGGGCTGAGAGACTTCAGAGAAGTGTGACTGGCCCAAGGTCACCCAGCAGCTGCATGTGGAGGAGCGGAGACGCGAACCCGGTTCCCCAGATTACAAATCTACCGCTCTTAACCACTACACCACACTGGAACTATTAGAAATGACTATCAAAAGCAGCAGAGATATGAGATGGTCAGAGCCCACCCCTGAACTCAAAGCATGGGAAGCCCCAGCAAAAGATTTATAATTCAGCAGAATATTTGGATTACCTATATGAAATGTATATGTATAATTTTCCAATCTTAAGGAAATCAACCCTGAGTGCTCACTGGAAGGACAGATCCTGAAGCTGAGGCTCCAATACTTTGGCCACCTCATGAGAAGATGGAGGGCACAAGGAGAAGGGGCTGACAGAAGATGAGATGGTGGGACACTGTTCTCGAAGCTATCAGCATGAGTTTGACCAAACTGCGGGAGGCAGTGGAAGACAGGAGTGCCTGGCGTGCTCTGGTCCAGGGGGTCATGAAGAGGCGGACACGACTAAACGACTAAACAACAATATGTATAATTTGGAATATTTAATGTGATTTGAGTGGATTGTTAAAATGGAAAATTTAATACAAGTTACTATTATTTTATTTTTTAAAAAAGGACTTCCTGGTGCCTTTCCCATGTGCCCTCCTGCCGCCTCACCTGCCAGGTAGCTGAAGCAGTCGCTGTAGCCCTCACGGTACGGGTCGCACTTCTCAATGGCCATGCTGCCGTCGCTGAAAGTGGTGGCGAAAATGGCCGCTCCGTGCTTGACCAGGGCTACGCAGATGGCCGTGTCGTTGCAGGAGGCAGCGCAGTGCAGGGGTGTCCTGGGAAAGAGAGGGGGGGAAACACCCAAGCTCAGTTAAGGTGTGTGTGTGTGTGTGTGCCCTGTTCGTGGCGGACGGGTGTGGGGGACTCCCTGGTCCTGAATGGGGTAACCGTGTCCCTGAAGAACCAAGTGCGCAACCTGGGAGTCATTTTGGACTCACAGCTGTCCATGGAGGCGCAGGTTAATTCTGTGTCCAGGGTGGCTGTCTACCAGCTCCATCTGGTACGCAGGATGAGACTCTACCTGCCCACGGACTGTCTCGCCAGAGTGGTGCATTCTCTGGTTATCTCTCGCTTTGACTACTGCACTGCGCTCTACGTGGGGCTACCTTTGAAGGTGAGCTGGAAACTGCAATTAATCCAGAATGCGGCAGCTAGACTGGTGACTGGGAGTGGCCGCCGAAACCACATAACACCAGTCGTGAAAGACCTACACTGGCTCCCAGTACGTTTCCGAGCACAATTCAAAGTGTTGGTGTTGACCTTTAAAGCCCTAAATGGCCTCGGTCCAGTATATCTGAAGGAGCGTCTCCACCCCCATCATTCAGCTCGGACACTGAGGTCCAGTTCTGAGGGCCTTCTGGCGGTTCCCTCATTGCGAGAAGCGAGGTTACAGGGAACCAGGCAGAGAGCCTTCTCGGTGGTGGCTGCCGCCCTGTGGAACGCTCTCCCTTCAGATGTGAAGGAAATAAGCAGCTATCCTATCTTTAAAAGACATCTGAAGGCAGCCCTGTTTAGGGAAGTTTTTAATATTTAATGCTGTACTGTTTTTAACATTTGATTGGGAGCCGCCCAGAGTGGCTGGGGAAACTCAGCCAGATGGGCGGGGTATTAATAATAATAATAATAATAATAATAATAATAATAATAATTTAACTGCAATTCCTGCATTGCTGGGGTTGGACTAGATGGCCACTAGGGTTCCCTTCCAGCTCTACAGTTCTGTGGTTCTGCAGCTTCCTCCTGGGGGATGGCGGGAATGTAGGGAGAGAAGGAAGCTGTGGAGCATTGCAGCTGCACTTCCTACCTTCCCCCAGGGAATAGCTGCAGCCCGATTGCTGACAAAAGCCAAGGGCTTGCCAGGATAGAACACCTGTGCTCAGAGATCCGCACTCGCTGCCAGGTTGAAGGTGTTAATAACTAGTACACAAACCGGTTTGTCTGCGAGATCACTTCACCCCACAAACACCCACTCAGGTCGGTGGATCTGGCCCTGTCCCAGGTGCCCCATATTCTCCGTTCTGCATTTGTAGATGGCTTACTGTGGCAGTGCTTACACTTCAGAACTCCCTGCCTCATGATAAGACAGGCGCCTTTGCTGTAAAGCCCTTTCGGCACTTGCTAGAAACGTCCTTGTTTAGACAAGCCCACCCGGCTGCTCAGAAAACTGGGCCATTTTTTCTTTTTAGACGATTGTTATTGTAACTTTTATTATTATTTTAGGACGCGGGTGGCGCTGTGGGTTAAACCACAGAGCCTAGGTCTTGCCGATCAGAAGGTCAAGAGTTCGAATCCCCGCGACGGGGTGAGCTGCTGTTGCTCGGTCCCTGCTCCTGCCAACCTAGCAGTTCGAAAGCACGTCAAAGTGCAAGTAGATAAATAGGTACCGCTCTGGCGGGAAGGTAAACGGCGTTTTCGTGCGCTGCTCTGGTTCGCCGGAAGTGGCTTAGTCATACTGGCCACATGACCCGGAAGCTGTACACTGGCTCCCTAGGCCCATAGAGCGAGAAGAGCACCGCAACCCCAGAGTCGGCCACGACTGAACCTAATGGTCAGGGGTCCATTTACCTTTACAGTGGTACCTCGGGTTACATACGCTTCAGGTTACATACGCTTCAGGTTACAGACTCCGCTAACCCAGAAATTGTGCTTCAGGTTAAGAACTTTGCTTCAGGATAAGAACAGAAATCGGGCTCCAGCGGCACGGTGGCAGCAGGAGGCCCCATTAGCTAAAGTGGTGCTTCAGGTTAAGAACAGTTTCAGGTTGAAAACGGACCTCCAGAACGAATTAAGTACTTAACCTGAGGTACCACTGTACTATTATTATTTTATTTATTACATATGTACACCTTCCTATACCTGAAGGGTGGTTCACAACATAAAATTATGCTCTCTAAAAGACACAGAACGCATAATGAAAATGAAAAACAAGGAAAACCCAAGAATCCTAAGAGCAACAATTTAATTGTTTTAGCTTCTTTTAGTAAACTGCTTTGAGGATTTTTGGATAAATAAAAAAAGAAGCTCACCATCCATGGCTGTCCGGGGAGTTGACGTTGGCCCCAATGTTGATCAGGTAGTCCACGATGTTGTAGTTGGCACCGCAGATGGCATTGTGGAGAGCAGTGATGCCCTCGTCGTTGGGCTGACTCGGGTCGTTCAGCTGGGGGGAGAAGCAGGAGAATGCACTTTTGGAGGGTCCGTGTGCTTGTGTGTGCTTCAGCTCCCATGGTTTCATTTTACTTATGATAATAATCCTATACCGCTACAGTGGTACCTTGGTTCTCAAACGCCTTAGTTCTCAAATGCCTTGGTTCCCAAACGCCGTAAACCCAGAAGTCTTCCAGTTTTCAAATGTTTTTCTGAAACCAAACATCCAATGCGGCGGTCGGCTATTGTTTCCGCGGCGCCTGCACCAATCAGAAGCTGCTCCTTGGTTTTCGAACATTTCGGAAGTCAAATGAGCTTCCAGAATGGATTACGTTTGGCGCTTTCGTTTTTGCTATTTATTTGGTGTTTTTGTTTTTGAGGCTTTTTCATTTAATTTGTTTTTGCGACTGTGTGGAACCCAGTTCAGCTACTGACTGATTGTGTGACTGTGTAAATGGATACGAGCCCCCCATCCAAACAATGACTATCATCAGTGCAAGTAAGAAAAAAATTATTATTTTTATTATCTACAATACTGTCTTATTTATTTTATAGTACAGTACATTGATTATTGCTTTCATTTTATGGATCCATGGTCTCGTTAAATAGTAAAATTCATGTTCAATTGCTGTTTTAGGGGTTATTTTAAAAAATCTGGAACGGTTTGATCCGTTTTGCATTACTTTCTATGGGAACGTGTGCCTTGGTTTTGGAATGCTTTGGTTTTGGAATGGACTTCCAGAAACGATTCAGTTTGAGAACCAAGGTGCCACAGTATTCATTAAAAAGATATCAGAGTCACAAAAGTCCTATGACAAAAACCACGTGAATATATTATGGTCTGAGAAAAGGTGACCTAGAAGGGATGTGATGGAAGCTCATCAAACTACACATGGCACTGAAAAAGTGGAGAAATTAAAGGCGTGTCAGAAGCAACATGAGTTTATAAAACGATGCATGCCAAGGAGAAAGAAGGGAAAGGATTCCCTGCCTCTCTCCTGGACTTGTGGACATTCAAGGACGTTGGAAGATTCAGGACCGATAAAATAAAATCCTTCTTCACGCAGTGCAAACTGTGGAACTCCCTGCCACTTGAGAAGAGGCTGTTGGGCCAGGCCAAAAGGGGCCTATCTGGTCCAGCGGCCTGTTCTCACAGGGTCCGACCAGAGGCCCAAAGAGAAACCAGCGATCAGGATTCGAACACAAGAGTAACTCTCCCCTCCTGCGGTTTCTAGCAATGCATTGTTGCCTTCTGCTAAGGAGACTGAATACAGCCATTGTGGCTAGAAGCCGTCAATAGCCCTCCATGAATTTGTGCAGTCCTCTTTTAAAGCCATCTAGATTGGTAGCCTGTTGTCTTTGTCCATGGAGTTTTCTTGGCAGGGATACTGGAGTGGCTTGCTGGTTCCTGCTACAGGAAATGAGGGTGAAAGAGGAGAGCGCAAAATATGGTCTGAAGCTCAACATCAAAAAAACTAAGATCGTGGCCACTGGTCCCATCACCTCCTGGCAAATAGAAGGGGAAGAAATGGAGGCAGTGAGAGATTTTACTTTCTTGGGCTCCATGATCACTGCAGATGGTGACAGCAGACACGAAATTAAAAGATGCCTGCTTCTTGGGAGAAAGGTGATGGCAAACCTAGACAGAATCTTAAAAAGCAGAGACATCACCTTGCCAACAAAAGTCCGTATAGTTCAAGCTCTGGTTTTCCCAGTAGTGATGTATGGAAGTGAGAGCTGGACCATCAAGAAGGCTGATGGCCAAAGAATGGCTGCTTTTGAATTATGGGTCTGGAGGAGACTCTTGAGAGTCCCATGGACTGCAAGAAGATCAAACCTCTCCATTCTGAAGGAAATCAGCCCTGAGTGCTCACTGGAAGGACAGATCCTGAAGCCGAGGCTCCAAGACTTTGGCCATCTCATGAGAAGAGAAGACTCTCTGGAAAAGACCCTGAGGTTGGGTAAGATGGAGGGCACAAGGAGAAGGCGACAGCAGAGGACGAGATGGTGGGACAGTGTTCTCGAAGCTACCAGCATGAGTTTGACCAAACTGCGGAAGGCAGTGGAAGACAGGAGTGCCTGCCGTGCTCTGGTCCAGGGGGTCACAAAGAGGTGTTTTTTTAATTTCGTGGCTGCTGTCACCATCTGCAGTGATCATGGATCCCAAGAAAGTAAAATCTCTCACTGCCTCCATTTCCTCCCCTTCTATTTGCCAGAAGGTGATGGGACCAGTGGCCACGATCTTCGTTTTTTTGATGTTGAGCTTCAGACCATATTTTGCGCTCTCCTCTTTCACCCTCACTAAAAGGTTCTTTAATTCCTCCTCACTTCCTACTGTCAATGTTGTGTCATCTGCATATCTGAGGTTGTTGATATTTTTGGTTGTCCCCAAAGATAAGCCCCCCCCCAAAAAAAACTCACCTCCTTCATGGCTTCCTTCACGACTTCCAACTCGCCGGTCAGGGCTGCATCCAGCAGCAGCACCAGGGGGTTGAGTCGCGCCCTCTTTGACAGCCGCTTCCGTGGGGAGGACGCCTTGCGCAGCACCGAACGCTTCTCCTGTTGAATGGCAGACGACAGGCAGCCATCAGCAGGGAGGCCAACAACCCACACACAGCCAGTCCCCACTCCCTCTGCCTTTTGAAGCCAAAACTCCATCCAGCGTGTTGTTTTTTTAAAGGCCACAAGTGCCTCTGAGCAGGTGCAGAGCGCTCTCTAGTCAATAACTACAGCACAACTACAGTGGTACCTCGCAAGACGAATGCCTCGTAAGACGAAAAACTCGCAAGACAAAAGAGTTTTTCGTTTTTTGAGTTGCTTCACAAGACGAATTTCCCTATGGGCTTGCTTCGCAAGACGAAAACGTCTTGCAAGTTTGTTTCCTTTTTCTTAAAACCGTTAATACCCAGGGTGCATTGCTTGAAGAGGTGCAGTTGCGACTTGACTTCGAGGAGCCTTTTTTGAGGTTTCCCATGGAAATCCGTGCGTCGCAAGACGAAAAATTCGCAAGATGAAAAAACTCGCAGAACAAATTAATTTCGTCTTGCGAGGTACCACTGTACCGGGGACAGCCAGGGAATGGGTTCGAGGTCTGGTTTAGTCTCTTTGACTCCATTTATTATTATTATTTAAATTTATATACCGCCCTATACCCACAGGTCTCAGGGTGGTTCACAAGGTAAAATTACAATATAAAAACACAAAACACATCAACAAAACAGAAACAGAAACAGCCGAATAGCTCCATGAAACAGTTAAAAACATTTTTTTAAAAAAATACAATTAAAAAGCAGTTTAAAAGAAGTGTTTATCTTGCTGAGCCTCAGAAATTTCATAAATAATGATGATAATACTACAGCCCTTGGTCCCACCCACTTTCGGCCCTGCCCACCACCCATATGCGGACCCCAGAAGCTTGCCCACAAGGCAATGCGGCCCCAGCCCTGCAATAGACCTACCGGACTGGGCAAAGGACTGAAGCTCACGGGGCTCTCTGGCAGAGGCGGAGGCGGGATGGGGGGTGCCGGCATTGGTGGCAGGGGGGCTGCTGGAATGGGGGCCACGACAGCCCCAGGCGCCTTCTGTTCCATGGCCTCGGTGATGGGCGAGAGCTCCGCCTGCGGGGATGCTTCTCCGGCCAAGCCAGCGTCCTCTTTGCGGGGATGGTGGTGGAAGAGGCGACTGATGATCTGGCGGTACTGGTTCTTGTGGGTGGGGGGCAAGACGGGGCCGGGACACTGCTCCATGGATCCACGGCGTTTCAGGGGCCGGGGCATCTCGGCCAGGACCCGCGCCACCTCCTCAAACTCGGGCACTTTCTGGGCCTCGGGGGGCAGCAGAGGCTGGAGGCGGGTGGGGCTCAGAGGCCGGGGGACCTCTTCCGCTTCGGCCGGCTCCCCTCCTGGAAGGAGGTTCTCCAACTCAGCCTCTGCGTCGCCCGCGGTCAAGACGATGGGGACGATGCGGACAGGCTCGGACGGGGGGCTGGCCGCTTTGGCGACACCATTCCCTGGAAGAGAAAGAAGAGAGGGGTCACCACCGGGGATGCCGTTCCTAGGGAAGGGAGCGCTTCCTGGAAAACGAATGCTGGAGTTGCGGCGTCGGAAGGGACCCCTGGGGTCATCCAGTCCAACCCGCTGCAATGCAGGAATCTCAGCGAAAACATCCGTGACAGATGGCCGTCCAACCTCTGCTTAAAAACCTCCAAGGAGGGAGAGTCTACAAGCTCCCAAGGGAGGCCGTTCTACTGCCAAACGGCTCTTCCGTTCAGAAAGTTATTCCTGATGTTTTGTCAGAATCTCCTTTCTCATACAGGGGAACCTCGGTTTTCGAACATCTCCGTTGGCGAACGTTTTGGAACCCGAACGCCAAAAACCGGAAGTAACAGCTTCGGTTTTCGAACGATTCTCAGAAGCTTCCGCACAGATTCCGTTTTGAGTTTCCCTATTGTATTGTGGCTTCCACTTTTATTTTTTTGTTTTTGAACATTTTGGAAGTCGAACGGTCTTCCAGAATGGATTATGTTCGAAAACCGAGGTTCCACTGTACGGTCATACCTCTTGTTACTTTCGGTTCAGGTTATGTTCTTTCAGGATACATCTCACAGCGACCCGGAAGTAACAGAACGGGTTACTTCCGGGTTTTGCTGCTCGCACAGACGCTCAAAATGACGTCACGCGCATGCGCAGAAGCGGCAAATCGCGACCCGCTCACGAGCAGACGTAGGTTGCGTTCTGCTCATGTTGCGAACAGGGCTCTGGAACGGATTCCGTTTGCAACCAGAGGTACCACTGTAACTTCAATTCATTGGTTCGGGTCCTTCTCTCTAGAGCGGCGGAAAACGAGCTTTCTCCATCCTCCATGGGGCAGCCCTTCAGATACGTGAAGATGGCTCTCCTATCTCCTCTCAAGTCTCCTCTTTCCCAGGCTAAACAGACCCAACTCCTTCAACCGTTCCTCATCAGGCTTGGTTTCCAGACCCTTGATCATCTTGGTTGCCCACCTCTGCCCACCTTCCAGCTTGTCAACATCCTTCCTAAATTGCTATGCCCTGAATTGGACACAGTATTCCAGGTGTGGTCTGACTAAGGCAGAAGATGTAGGGGTGCAGATATCCAGAGTGTGGGGGTCAGGTGGGATTGCTATGAGGAATTATGAAATATGGAGCAAGCCATTGTGTCAGCGATGAAAGCATTGCGTTGACTGGGTTTGATTCATTGACAATAATTTCTGATCAAATCCCACAAGCCTCTGCACCTCTGCCATTTGCTTTCTCTACACCTGACAAGCACATATAAGCATTCTAAATACACAAGACCAGTTGCCGGTTGCTTCATCAGGCATCCTGGGTCATAAAGATAGAAGGTAGCTTTGATGTAGTTTAATCTTTAGATAGATCTTAAGGGCCAGGAAAAGAGTTCACAAGGAGATGGTAAATACTGCCATTCCTTCCTCTCCAGTTTATTCTTAGAATCATAGAATCATAGAATAGAATCATAGAGTTGGAAGAGACCACAAGGGCCATCGAGTCCAACCCCCTGCCAAGCAGGAAACACCATCAGAGCACTCCTGACATATGGTTGTCAAGCCTCTGCTTAAAGACCTCCAAAGAAGGAGACTCCACCACACTCCTGGGCAGCAAATTCCACTGTCAAACAGCTCTTACTGTCAGGAAGTTCTTCCTAATGTTTAGGTGGAATCTTCTTTCTTGTAGTTTGGAACCATTGCTCCGTGTCCGCTTCTCTGGAGCAGCAGAAAACAACCTTTCTCCCTCCTCTATGTGACATCCTTTTATATATTTGAACATGGCTATCATATCACCCCTTAACCTCCTCTTCTCCAGGCTAAACATGCCCAGCTCCCTTAGCCGTTCCTGTTTATGACCTCCGGGGTTTTGCTGAATGCATTCCGCCTTTTATTCCTATTTTATTTACTCTGAACTACATATGCATGCTCAAGTAGGAAACAGTTTCTTTGTAGTTAAAAGAATTTCTTCTGATCTGACTTTGTCCCAAGTGGTTTTTTTTGAAATGCTCAGAGGAAATCTGATTGGTTCTTACGAACACTGTGTAAAAGGTTCTTTTGTGAATAAAACGACCTGGGCTGAGGGGTGGACAGGATTACGGTATTATTATTGTCCGTATAGTTGAAGCTATGGTTTTCCCAGTAGTGATGTATGGAAGCGAGAGCTGGACCATAAAGAAGGCTGATCGCCGAAGAATGGATGCTTTTGAATTCTGGTGCTGGAGGAGACTCTTGAGAGTCCCATGGACTGCAAGAAGATCCAACCTCTCCATTCTGAAGGAAATCAGCCCTGAGTGCTCACTGGAAGGACATATCCTGAACCTGAGGCTCCAATATTTTGGCCACCTCATGAGAAGAGAAGATTCCCTGGAAAAGACCCTGATGCACAAGGAGAAGGGGATGACAGAGGACGAGATGGTGGGACAGTTTTCTCGAAGCAACCAGCATGAGTTTGACCAAACTGTGGGAGGCAGTGGAAGACAGGAGTGCCTGGCGTGCTCTGGTCCAGGGGATCATGAAGAGTCGGACACAACTAAATGACTAAACAACAACAACACATATGGATGCTCAAGTAGGAAATAGTTTCTTTGTAGTTAAAAGAATTTCTTCTGATCTGACTTTGTCCCACGTGGGGTTTTTTGAAATGCTCAGAGGAAATCTGATTGGTTCTTGCGAACACTGTGTAAAAAGTTCTTTTGTGAATAAAACGACCTGGACCGAGGGGTGGACAGGAGGTTTATTATTGGCACTCGTCCCAGAGTCTTGCTGGTCAAGCCTCGTGTGTATTTTATTAATCAGGGTCCTATCCTTCCTTGCTTTTGTAACGCTACATGAAGAGAGAGACAGAAGAGAGTTGATGCAGCCAAGAATACTATTAGCCTCTTTCGCTGTCGCGTGACGCTTACCTTCGCTCCCGAGCGAGGACATGCGCAGGTGGTGCTGGCTCTGGGGCAGAGTGGGCTGCATCAGCTGCTTGTGGAGGGAGCGGAGGAAAAGCGAGGAGCCCGGGGGCCCCTGGGGAAGGGGGAACTTCTGTCCAGCTGCCCCGTACTCCCAGAAGGCGTTCTGCAGCCGGAAGATCATGGAGAGCGGCAGGGGTTTGTGGCGCTTGGGGAGGCTGCCCTGCGGGTTCGGGGGCGGCATGGGGATGCGGGAGATGGGCTGCCAGTTGCGGGGCAGGGTTCCCGTCGGGTTGCTGGGGAGGGAGCGGCGGAAGGAGGTGTCTGGGCGGCGCTCGCTGGCAAGCGGGGAGACCTTGTAATTCCTGGGCAAGGTGGCGCTGTGCATCCCATAATGCTCCTCCTAGGGGAAAGGAAGCAAAGAGAAGTGAGACACCCCACGGCCCATGTAAGTCCCTGTTTTTGAAGTAGCCAAGTGCCCCTAAGAACCTAGATAGACTGCCCCTGGACCTGGAGGTTCCATAAAAACATACCGTATTTTTCGCCCAAAGGACGCACTTTTTCCCCTCCAAAAATGAAGGGGAAATGTGTGTCCTATGGGGCAAATGCAGGCTTTCGCTGAAGCCTGGAGAGTGAGAGGGGTCGGTGCACACTGACCCCTCTCGCTCTCCAGGCTTCAGGAAGCTATCCGCAAGCCTTGGGAGCCCGGTGCGACTTCCCGCCGGGCTCCCTAGGCTTGCGGATGGCAGCCTGTTCTGGGGGCTGGGGTTGGGGGAAGCTCGGGCTTCCCCTGCCCCAGCCCCGCGCCTGGTGGGGGGGGGGGAAATAAAATTCTTTTCTTTATTCCCCCCCCAAAAAAACCCTAGGTGCACCCTATGGGGCGAAAAATACGGTAATCTATTTTTTAAAAAATGCTTTTTTATTGATTTTTCTTTAACAAAAACCAAACAAAAAACTACAATGAACTTCCACAATCTTATACACACTTATTTTCACAATGCTCTACTGAGCACGGACTTCCATAAAAACATAATCTAGTCCAGCCTCCTGTTCTCACGGTGACCAACCAAATGCCCAGGGAAACCTGCAAGAAGGATTTGAACAAATATCTAGCTATTACATTTTTCGTAAATCCGTATCCCCTCCCCTTACTTTAATTTGTCACCACCGCCCGTGATTTCAACCTGCCATTTGTCGCAGGGTTCCCCAATGAGCACCCTCCCCTGGAAAGTCTTCCTTGAGAGGTAGTGTCGTGTAGTGGTTAGAGCGCTGGACTAGGACCTGGGAGAGACCAGGGTTTGAATTCCCCCTCGGCCATGAAGCTCCCTGGGTGACCTTGGGCCAGCCTAACCTACCTCGCAGGGTGGTCGTGGAGAATTAAATGAGGAGGAGAACAAGAAAGGAAAAAAAGGTGGGATATCCGTGAAATGAGTAAACCCCACAGACCATAGCTGTCAACCGTCCCTTATTTGGCGGGAAAGTCCCTTATTCCAGCGCCGTGTCCCGCTGCTGTCCCTTATTGATGATGTCCCTTAAATTTCCCGGGTTTCAAAGGAAGCAGCTCCTCTCCCTCCCTCCCTGCTGGCCAGGGAGGAGGGAGGCTCCAACTGTGTTGCTTGGCTGCGTTGCTCGCCCAATAAGGAGTCTAAGAACAACTGGGGGGTGGAGCTTGCATGCCTTGTGCCAATCAAATCGACCGCGTTGCCTGGGGACTCGCCTTTGCTCAGCGCTTCCCAGCAGAGAGGCGACGGTGGTTTTCCTTGCTGCATCCCCTTTGCCGGGTTGCTGCGCTGTGGGAACCACCGCTTGAGGCTTTGTTTGGCTGCTGATTGACTAAAATCCCTTATTTTGGCTGCTGATCCCTTATTTTCGAGGCTGCTGGTCCCTTATTTTCAAATCTGTAAGTTGACAGCTATGCCACAGACCCAAAGGGGAGCCGCGCAGGCCCAAACCTACCTTGCTTGGCCCGATACCCCCGTCTAAACTTGATTCCCTCCATGGAGACAGCGGGACGCCTGCCGGGCTCTGGCGGAGCCCCATGTGGGTGTCTCCTCCTAAATGGGGGGTGGAAAAAGAGAGACTGATTGGGGACGGGGCGCCCAGTGCTGGATAAACCATTAAGCAAAATAAGCACTTACTTAGGGCATCGAGGAAAGAAGGGAGGCAACCATAGAAATATCCCATTGCCAGATTTTTACCATTAACGGCCAGAAATGGCTCAGCTGAGCATTCCTTTTCTCAGCTGAAGTCTATTAGAAACCCCAGCAAAACAACTAATGCGACAAGGCAAGTATAGGAGGAGATGTGTCATGCGAGATTGGCTTTGAGGATCTGACCAAAAGACATTGCAATGAGAAAAAGTAGGAGAAATGTTTTTCAAATATAAAGAAAATGGAAGTAATAATAATAATAATAATAATAATAATAATAATAATAATAATAATAATATATTTATACCCCGCCCTCCCAGGCCAGAGCCGGGCTCAGGGCGGCCAACACCAGTAAAATTACAATAAAAACATAATGTGGGGGGGGGGGACAATTTAAAATACAGGTTAAAATACAATTTAAAATGCAGCCTCATTTTAAAAGTAGCCCATAGATCAAAACCATAAGGGGAGGGAAACATAAGGGTCAGACTGAGTCCAAACCAAAGGCCAGGCGGAACAGCTCCGTCTTGCAGGCTCTGCGGAAAGATGTCAAGTCCTGCAGGGCCCTAGTCTCTTGTGACAGAGCGTTCCACCAAGTCGGGGCCAGTACTGAAAAGGCCCTGGCCCTAGTTGAGACCAATCTAATCACCTTGCGACTTGGGACCTCCAAAATGTTGTATTTTGTGGACCTTAAGGTCCTCTGCGGGGCATACCAGGAGAGGCGGTCCTGTAGGTACGTGGGTTCTAGGCATTGTTTTCCACCTTACTGTAAGTTTTAAAAAGGTAAAGGTAAAGGGACCCCTGACCATTAGGTTCAGTCGTGGCTGACACTGGGGTTGCGGCGCTCATCTCGCTTTATTGGCCGAGGGAGCCGGCGTACAGCTTCCAGGTCATGTGGCCAGCATGACTAAGCTGCTTCTGGCAAACCAGAGCAGCACACGGAAACGCCATTTACCTTCCCACCGGAGCGGTACCTATTTATCTACTTGCACTTTGACGTGCGTTTGAATTGCTAGGTTGGCAGGAGCAGGGACCGAGCAACGGGAGCTCACCCCGTCACGGGGATTCAAACTGCCAACCTTCTGATCGGCAAGTCCTAGGCTCTGTGGTTTAACCCACAGCGCCACCTGCATCCCATAGCATTATGTTTGGTAAAGGTAAAGAGACCCCTGACCATTAGGTCCAGTCGTGACCGACTCTGGGGTTGCGGCGCACATCTTGCTTTATTGGCCGAGGGAGTCGGCGTACAGCTTCCGGGTCATGTGGCCAGCATGACTAAGCCGCTTCTGGCAAACCAGAGCAGCGCAACGGAAACGCCATTTACCTTCCCGCTGGAGTGGTACCTATTTATCTACTTGCACTTTGACGTGCTTTTGAACTGCTAGGTGGGCAAGAGCAGGGACCGAGCAACGGGAACTCACCCCGTTGCAGGGATTCAAACCTCCGACCTTCTGATCGGCAAGTCCTAGGCTCTGTGGTTTAACCCACAGCGCCACCCGCGTCCCTACTGTAAGTTCTATTGAATCTCAAAAATTAAAATTTTATTTGACAGTTTATTATTGCCTATATTTTGAATTAGATATATATGTGGGGGCCTCTAAAGGTCTTAATCTGGTCCTGCGGATGCCCCAGCAGCGTGGCTTCTGCATCATGATGCCCGGGGGTGAAGCCCTTTCCTTGCCCCCCCCCGTGCCTCCCGCCTGCCCGCCCACTGACACATCAAGACGTCTCTTCCTCTCCGCCCTCCAGAGACCCCGGCCGACACTCACGCTCATAACCAACTGGGTGGGCCGCCTTCTTTTCATACGCCACGTCCAGGTCGGATTCGTTCCACCCTTTCTGCACCCTCCTCCGGATCACAAGGTCATCTGCAGAGAGGGAGATCTTCAGAGATCCACCAGAGGACCTTTCTCGGGGATACGCCGTTGCCATCCCTTGACCCAGAACCTCTGGCTCACCCCGTCTTTCCTGACCTTCCAGCCCAGCTGTTTCCAAAGCTTTTCAAGCCATTGTCCCCTTGAGCTCATCCCCAGTGCCCCCTAATATTATTATTATTATTATTATTATTATTATTATTATTATTATACCTGAAGGAGTGTCTCCACCTCCATCGTTCAGCCTGGACACCGAGGTCCAGCGCCGAGGGCCTTCTGGCAGTTCCCTCACTGAGAGAAGCCAAGTTACAGGGAACCAGGCAGAGGGCCTTCTTGGTGGTGGCACCTGCCCTGTGGAACGCCCTCCCACCAGATGTCAAAGAGAAAAACAACTACAAGATTTTTAGAAGACATCTGAAGGCAGCCCTGTTTAGGGAAGCTTTTAATGTTTGATGCATTACTGTATTTTAATATTCTGTTGGAAGCCGCCCAGAGTGGCTGGGGAATCCCAGCCAGGTGGGCTGGGTATAAATAATAATAATAATAATAATAATAATAATAATAATAATAATAATAATAATAATAATATCATCTATATACTGCCCTATACCCAGAGGTCTCAGGGCTGTTGACAGAACCCACCCTATAATATAAAGAAGCCACATTCAGAAAGCAATTTCATGACCCACCAAGGCTGATAACACAACAGAATTCAAATTGCACAATTATCCAAAATCCAATTACAGTGGTACCTTGGGTTAAGTACTTAATTTGTTCCGGAGGTCCGTACTTAACCTGAAACTGTACCTAACCTAAAGCCCCACTTTAGCTAATGGGGCCTCCTGCTGCCGCTGCACCACCGGAGCCCGATTTCTGTTCTCATCCTGAAGCAAAGTTCTTAACCTGAAGCACTATTTCTGGGTTAGCGGAGTCTGTAACCAGAACCATATGTAACCTGAAGCTTAAGTCACCTGAGGTACCACTGTAATTCTGTTTCATCAACTTGACGAAACTGATGGGCTCATGACCCAAAGGCTAGCAGTCCCACCCCCACCTCAAAAGTGCCCCCCACAGTCCTCGCCCGACCTTTACCTTGAGACCGGAAAGGTGCAAAAGTGCTGGGTGGCGACGGGTACAGGCTATGGCTCTCATACGGTGGCGGCAGAGGCGGCCGTGGCGACGGCACCCGGTCCGGGAAGAAGGACTGGGGCGCAGCTCCTTCTGTGGGCATCCGTGGGGAGCTGGCTCGGCCCAGCGTCCCGCCATAGGTCTTGTAGTCATACTGGCGCTCCAGGGAGACGCTGGGCCGGAGGGAGCGGGGAGAGGCCGTGGGGCTGGGCGACGTCTCGTAGGGTACAGGCAGCACCTTGGGCCTGGGGGGCGGCAGTGCCCGGTCCACCTCTGGCTGGAGGAAGAGGGACGGCCGCGGAGAGGTGGGGCGGCCCAGCGGGGATCTGGGTGCAAGGAGCTGGCTGGGGGATGGCGAGCTGTACGTGGAGCTGTGTGCGAATCCCGGCGCCGCTTCCCCAAAGGAGTAGTGGGCACTCTCCGTGGTCTCCGACGACAGGCTCTTGCGGGGGAAGAGGGGCAGAGGGGAGGGGGCGATGGGACTCATCCTGCCCAGCAGCTCGTGGGAGGGGCTGGTGCTGAATCTCTCCATAGCCTGCCAGGAACAGAGAAAGGACATTGGAGGGTGACTCAACAACGTCTCCCCCACCAGGTCTGGTAAAATAAGAGCTGGCAGCCACAGGCCAGGGTTGTGGGATTTGGTTGACAAGCAACCTCGCCCCACAAGGCTGCTTGTGGGGACCCTGTTTGGTGTCCCCCCACCTCCAATTCCCCAACAACTGGCTTCTCTTGAAGATACTTGCAAGAGCATTCAGAAGAGGCTGCTGTATTTTGTTGTAATATTCATGAAATGAAGTACTAGCAAAAATTATTTTGATGCATTAATTCTATCATGCAATCGCAAGCTATCACTCGGCTTTGCAGAGGACCTTAAGGTCCATGAATAATCGTAGTTTAGAGGTCCCGGGCTCTAAGGAAGTCAGATTATCCTCCACCAGGGCCAGGGCCTTCTCAGTGATGGCTCCGACCTGGTGGAATGCTCTGTCCCACGAGACCAGGGCCATGCAGGATTTAACCTCCTTCTGCCAGGCCTGTAAGACAGAGCTATTCTGCCTGGCTTTCAACCTGAACTTAGCCTGATCTTTTATTCCCCTTCCTTCCTTCCTTCTCCCCTTTTTAAGAAGATTACCTGCTCTGGGATCCCACAGCTAATTCTCCCCTGGTCTCCTCACCGGCCCAAATAAGACTAATTTAGCCAGCTAGCCCTGGGGATCATCTAATGTTTATTGGATGGATGCCGGTTCCAGGTCCGGCCGCCCCCCCCACGAGAGTCTCCTTTGCTGCCTCCGCACCTTGAGCTGCCCGAGAGGCTGGGCTGGGTTCTCTGTCCAGAGGGACTCCAGTTGCTTGGAGAGCTCGTCCACTTTGGCCACCGCCGTGTCCAGTTCCAACTGCTTCAGGTCCATGTGCTTTGAGGCCAGAGCTGTGGGGAACGCGAGAGAGTAGGGTAAGAGAGGGAGAGGAGAGGCAGGTCTCTGCCTGGGAAGCGGGTTGGGCTAGATGACCTCTGGGGTGCCCCCCGACTCTAAAACTCTAACATTTTCAAAGCGAAGGAACCAAGACACTTGGTTCCCGAAGGATGCCTGGAACCAGAGATGTTCAGAGCAGGGCTAGTGGTGGTCCAAGATGCCCCTCACCCCCGAGGGCCAGACACAGCTCTCTGACTGGCCTTTGGACCTCTCCTTAGCCGCCCTCCCCCCCCCCCCGCCAGCCCTGCTGAGATGATGTAAGCGCATGTAGAGAACCTAGCCTACCAGGCAAGGTAGAAAATCCACAGGTGTTGCTTTTGTCCATTTGGCCCTGCCTACCATTCACATGCGGCCCCCAGAAGCGAATGTGGCCCCCATGCCCCCCTCCAAGCACTCTCTGCTCCTGTCCCAGGAAGGAGAGCACCAATTGATAGAGTGCGAAACTCCGGGTCGTGGGTTAGAACCCTACGTGGGGAAAGATATTCCCTCATTGCAAGGGGTCGCACTAGATAACCCTTGTGGGCCCTTATAATTCTATGCAGATGACACCCAGCTCTACCTCTCTTTCAAATCATAACCAGTGAAGGCGGTGAAGGTCCTGTGTGAGTGTCTGGAGGCGGTTGGGGGATGGATGGCGGCTAACAGATTGAGGTTGAATCCTGACAAGACAGAAGGACTGTTTTGGGGGGACAGGAGGCGGGTGGGTGGGTGGGACTCCCTGGTCCTGAATGGGGCAACTGTGCCCCTGAAGGACCAGGTGTGCAGCCTGTGAGTCATTTTGGACTCACAGCTGTCCATGGAGGCGCAGGTCAATTCTGTGTCCAGGGCGGCTGTCTACCAGCTCCATCTGGTACGCAGGATGAGACCCTCCCTGCCCGTGGACTGTCTCGCCAGAGTGGTGCATGCTCTAGTTATCTCCCGCTTGGACTACTGCCATGCACTCTACGTGGGGCTACCTTTGAAGGTGACCTGGAAACGGCAATTAATCCAGAATGCAGCAGCTAGACTGGTGACTGGGAGCGGCCGCCGGGACCACATAACACCGGTCCTGAAAGACCTACATTGGCTCCCAGTACATTTCCGAGCACAATTCAAAGTGTTGGTGCTGACCTTTCAAGCCCTAAATGGCTTCGGTCCAGTATACCTGAAGGAGCATCTCCACCGCCATCCTTCAGCCCTGAGATCCAGTGCTGAGGGCCTTCTGGCGGTTCCCTCACTGCGAGAAGCGAGGTTACAGGGAACCGGGCAGAGGGCCTTCTCAGTAGTAGCACCCGCCCTGTGGAACACCCTCCCATCAGATGTCAAAGAAATAAGCAGCTATCTTATCTTTAAAAGACATCTGAAGGCAGCCCTGTTTAGAGAAGTTTTTAATATTTAATACTGTATTTTTTTTAACACTCAATGGGGAGCTGCCCAGAGTGGCTGGGGAAACTCAGCCAGATGGGTGGGGTATAAATAATAAATTATTATATAATTATATGATTCTACGATCTACCGTATTCCCCTTTCTCGCAAGAATTTTGGCCCTGACATGTGGGTGGAACAAACAGAAAACACGAAACAAAATACTGGACAGCATAGGTAAAGGTAAAAGGACCCCTGACCATTAGGTCCAGTCGTGACTGACTCTGGGGTTGCGGCGCTCTTCTCACTTTATTGGCCGAGGGAGCTGGCGTACAGCTTCCGGGTCATGTGGCCAGCATGACTAAGCCGCTTCTGGCGAACCAGAGCAGTGCACGGAAACGCCATTTACCTTTCAGCCAGAGTGGTACCTATTTATCTACTTGCACTTTGACGTGCTTTCGAACTGCTAGGTTGGCAGGAGCAGGGACTGAGCAATGGGAGCTCACCCCATCGTGGGGATTCGAACTGCTGACCTTCTAATGAGCAAGCCCTAGGCTCTGTGGTTTAACCCACAGCACCACCCGCATCCCACTGCACAGCCTACCAGGATCCTATTTAGGATTTCTGTTTAAATGGATCTGGATTACCAAACTAGGGTATGGAAGAGGCCTGGGTTCGAATTCCCACTCGTTTGCATGAAGCGCACTGAGTGTCCCCTTGGGCCAGTTGCTGTCTCCCTCAGCCTCACCTCCCTCGCAGGGTTGTTGTGTGAGGACGAAACGGGAAGGGAGGGAGCTGTGTGCACCACTTTTGAGCTGGAAGATGGGACGACAATGTAATAAACCAATAAATAGTTCCGCTAAGGATCTGGGGGTACCAGATTTCTCTCCAATATTTTTTTTACCTGCCAGAGGGGGCTTGGCACTTTACGGCGCTGTAGCACATGAGATCCAAGCAGATACACACAGAAACACTCCTCAGCCACTAGGCTGCAAAATTCCTAGCAGGTGCCACCCATTTTTCTCAGAAAGCCCTCTAGGGCACTCCCCAGGGAAGGGAGGCCCATGGGGTGAGATCAAGCCTGGCGCCCGCTCACAAAAACACACCGGCCCTGCATTGCGAGCCCAGCCTTCCTGGTTTCCTCACCCGTTTGCCGTGGGGCCATTACGCCACCTGCCTCCTGGGCAAGCTCAGCGGGCTACAAAGGGTTCGGCTGAAAATGCCACAGGAATGTCAAGACAAGCCCAGGACGTCCCAGGGAAGAGCCCCGCTTTGCTCGCGGATATGAAATGCCGGGCCAGTTGCCAAGCGAAGAAAATTAAAATTAAAAAGGGCCGGCGTTTGCTCCCATAGAGCAACACACACCAGCAGGCGATGCAATACTGAATGTGTGTGTGTGTGTGTTTTAAAATCATTTCTGAGTCACTTTTCCCGGCAGAGCCTGAGCAAAGTGGCTTACACACACACTTTTGTATTTTTAAATTGTTCGCGCTGTGGGTTAAACCACAGAGCCTAGGACTTGCCGATCAGAAGGTCGGTGGTTCGAATCCCCGCAACGGGGTGAGCTCCCATTGCTCGGTCCCTGCTCCTGCCAAAGTAGCAGTTCGAAAGCACGTCAAAGTGCAAGTAGATAAATAGGTACCACTCTGGCTGGAAGGTAAACGGCGTTTCCGTGCGCTGCTCTGGTTTGCCAGAAGCAGCTTAGTCATGGAGGCCACATGACCCAGAAGCTGTACGCCGGCTCCCTCGGCCAGTAAAGCGAGATGAGCGCCGCAACCCCAGAGTCGCTTACGACTGGACCTAATGGTCAGGGGTCCCTTTACATTTTAAGTATGTTATTTTGTATTTTTGGGTTTTATAAGGCTAACATTCTACTGCCTTTTCAATGTGTTTCTTGGGGGGGGTGTTGTTTTGTTGCTTTATATATTTTTTATCCTGCGAACCTCCCCGAGATCTTGTGAAAAAGGGTTGTATATAAATTTAATAAATAATAATAATAACCTCACGCTCTTTTAACTTGTGCGGTTCCAACCATACGCCGTAGCAGGCAAGGGGGCTGAAACTGCGCAAGTTGCATCTGAGCAAGGCAGAGAGCTCAAAAGCTCTTTTTGCGCCGGGTCTGCTTCAGGTTTGCTGGCACAGAAAGAGCGTTGAAGCTCTCTGTCTCGCTTGGGGAGGCAAAGCGTGCTCAGTGTACCAGCTCTGAGACGCTCTTGTGAGATCCTGTGGGGCCGTACGAGTTTGTGTGAGATTGGCTGCAAGCATCCCTAGCGTGCCGAGACGATCTTGCCCAGAAAGCAAGGCAGAGGGCTCTTTTTGTGCTTGCTTGGGGTTCCCTGGCTTGTCGATGTTCTTCTTAAATTGTTGTGCCCAGAACTGGACACAGTATTCCAGGTGTGGCCTGACCAAGGCAGAATAGAGTGGGACTATCCTTGGACTATGGATTTCTGTTGCTGCAGCCTAGAATAGTGTTAGCTTTTCTTGCTGCTGCATCACACTGTTGACTAATAATAATAATTTATTATTTATACCCCGCCCATCTGGCTGGGCTTCCCCAGCCACTCTGGGCAGCTTCCAACAAAATATTGAAAAACAGTAATGCATCAAACATTAAAAGCTTCCCTAAACAGGGCTGCCTTCAGATGACTTCTATTATTATTATTATTATTATTATTATTATTATTATTATTAATTTAATAAAGTTGTATTTTAAAAATTAAAATAAAATTAAAAGCTTCCCTAAACAGGGCTGCCTTCAGATGTCTTCTATTATTGTTGTTATTATTATTTATTTAATAAAGTTGTATTTTAAAAATTAAAACAAAAATAAAATTAAAAGCTTCCCTAACCAGGGCTGCCTTCAGATGTCTTCTAAAAGTCTGGTAAGTTGTTGTTCTCTTTGACATCTGGTGGGAGGGTGTTCCACAGGGCGGGCACCACCACCGAGAAGGCCCTCTGCCTGGTTCCCTGTAACTTGGCTTCTTGCAGCGAGGGAACCGCCAGAAGGCCCTCGGAGCTGGACCTCAGTGTCCGGGCAGAACGATGGGGGTGGAGGCGCTCCTTCAGATGTTTAGCTTGTGGTCCACTAAGACCCCTAGATCCTTTTCACATGTATTGCTTTCGGGTCATGTGTCCCCATCCTAACTTTGTGCGCCTGGTTCTTCCTGCCTAAGCAGAACCTGACATTTGTCCCTGTTGACAAAAGAACTGCCCATACTGAGCTAATTGGAGCAGAACAGCCATGTCTTCTGTTCCTGTCTCCCTCTCTGCCATTCCTGTTTGCTTGAGTGGAGATCTAGTGTTTGTGTCTTGATTTGGGCAACCAGGACAGATTAAGGAATCTGCTTGTTTACCGCCTGCCTCCCGTTTCAAATCTTAGGTTGCAAAAGTCCCTTGGGGGGGGGGGGACAGGACGCTCTCCTCTGCTACTTTGCAAAGCAACATAGGCATTGGAGAGTGTTTATTACGATTATTATTATTACGATCCGGTCTTTTTCTCCCTTTGAAGTTAGTTGGGCATTTCAAAGCGGAGATGAGCAACGCAAAGTCTTTGGCCTGCAGCCTCTTTTGACATTCCTGGGGCGGGCTCAGCAAAGCCCGCCGTAGCCCCAAAGGCAGATTGCATAATCGCCCCACGGAAAGGCCCAGTTTGCAACCGCTCACGTAACACGCTTGGGAGCCTGAGACGCTTTTCAAAGGCTCAGGACGATACCCCCCTCACCCCCACCCTCGCACTTCGGTCAGAGAAAACAGCCAATCCCTGCTCTCTTCATGTTCCAAAGCATAGCAGCCAAACCAGGAACACCAAAAATGCAGGAGACAAAAGGCAGACCCAGCTGCTTCCGTCCTTATTTGTTTTCCCTCAGCGTAATTTACCAAAATTTTATCCTAATCGTTTTCGCCAACAGCGGGTTAGGAATGTACAGTGGTACCTCGGGTTACAGACGCTTCAGGTTACAGACTCCGCTAACCCAGAAATATTACCTCGGGTTAAGAACTTTGCTTCAGGATGAGAACAGAAATCGTGCTCCAGCAGCGCGGCGGGAGCAGGAGGCCGCATTAGCTAAAGTGGTGCTTCAGGTTAAGAACACTTTCAGGTTAAGTACGGACCTCCGGAACGAATTAAGTACTTAACCCGAGGTACCACTGTACTGAGCCAGACCCTTGGTCCCTTCTAGAACCACACTCATGCCATAAATTTAAAGTACTCTGGTAGCACTTTAAACGGTCACGGCTTCTCCCCACCCCACCCAAATCCTGGGAGTTGTAGTTTGTTGAGGGGAGCCCATATTCCCGCCACGCTGCTGTTCCCAGAGTTCCTAGGGAAGTGGGATTGACAGTTTACTACTCTGGGAATTGTTGCTGTATGACACCACTTGGCTTCCCTCAAAGAATCCTGGAGTTATAGTTTCTTAAGGGCGCTGAAGGTTGTTAGGAGGGAGACACCCCCCCATTCCTCCCACAGAGCGGCAATTCCCTGCTCACAGGACAACAGGTGAAGAATCTGTTCTAGGGTAATTTCTTCCCCAAGGCAACCTGGAAATCTGCTAGTGAGCTCCCATCACTCACACTTGAAGCTGAGGTCCAAGAGGTCCTGGGCACTGGTGATGTCTTCGCTCGCCATAATGCCAGCTGGCAATCGGGGTCCCGATCCTCTCAGCCACCAGCACCCCAAGCGTCGCAGGGACCTAGGAAGATGGAGGAGCTCCATGGTTGGTGTCTGTGGATACGGGCCACCTGCTAGCAGAGCATCCCAGCTTTCCCACCTCCCACCCCCCACACCACCCCCTGTCCCACCAACACTCTCTGCCCCTCTTTTCCCAGGGATGTTTTGCAGCAAACTGAGAAGCCAGCCTTGCCAGTCACCCACTTATACCGTATTTTTCGCTCCATAAGACACACCTAGTTTTTAGAGGTGGAAAACAAGAAAAAAAAATATTCTGAACGAAACAGTGGGTGCATGGTTTTTGTGGTTCATGCTGTGGCCACAGATGTGATCTGACAGTGAGTTTGGGGTCGCCCAATGCAAAAATCCTGAGGATCCATGAGGATCAGTGCTTTGTTTTTGCGCCATTGCGGCCCCACACAACAGTGGGTGCGTGGGTTTTTTGGTGCAGGCTGTAGCCACAGACATGCTATGTGATCTGATGGTGAATTTGGGGTGACTGGAGATGGGCTTTCAGAACACCAGCCTTGCTCAACTGCCTCTGCGGATGTCCAGTGTTGCCCCCCTGGTCACTCCCTGGGTGGGGGGGGGGGCATATATATGCTCTCACACTTGGGGAATTATGGTGGGATGCCCTGCGTGACTTCTTGCTTTTTGGTTCACGGAGGGAGGTGGAGCCCAAATTCACCTTTCTTTATAATAATAAATATTAAAATTTTATTTATACCTCGCCCTTCCCGGTTTAAAAACCGTGCTCAGGGCGGCTAACAGCAAATATAAAACATTGATTCAAATGCAGCTTAAAAAGAGCATGTTGTTGTTGTTTAGTCGTTTAGGTGTGTCCGACTCTTCGTGACCCCCTGGACCAGAGCAGGCCAGGCACTCCCGTCTTCCACTGCCTCCCGCAGTTTGGTCAGACTCATGTTTGTAGCTTCGAGAACACTGTCTAACCTTCTTGTCCTCTGTCATCCCCTTCTCCTTGTGCCCTCCATCTTTCCCAACATCAGGGCATAAAAGAGCATAAAACAGCATAAAAGACAAAATAAAATGCAGCATCAATATCAATAAAATTCAAAAATTAAGGGGTCATTTTTGGGAGGTCCTACTAGGGCCAGCCTTGCCAACAAAGGTTTGTATAGTTAAAGCTCTGGTTTTCCCAGTAGTGATGTATGGAAGTGAGAGCTGGACCATAAAGAAGGCTGATCGCCAGAGAATGGATGCTTTTGAATTATGGTGCTGGAGGAGACTCTTGAGAGTCCCATGGACTGCAAGAAGATCAAACCTCTCCATTCTGAAGGAAATCAGCCCTGAGTGCTCACTGGAAGGACAGATCCTGAAGCTGAGGCTCCAAGACTTTGGCCACCTCAGGAGAAGAGAAGACTCCCTGGAAAAGACCCTGATGTTGGGAAAGATGGAGGGCACAAGGAGGACGACAAAGGACTAGATGGTGGGACAGTGTTCTCGAAGCTACCAGCATGAGTTTGACCAAACTGTGGGAGGCAGTGGAAGGCAGGAGTGCCTGGCGTGCTGTGGTCCAGGGGGTCACAAAGAGGCGACACGACTAAATGACCAAACAACAACAACTAGGGCCAGCAAGGAGACCAAGGAAGAATTTAAATGTGGGGTTCCAGAAAGGGTTTCTTCATAGAAGAGGAAAGGGAAAAGGGAATACAGTGGACGCTCGGGTTGCGAACGTGATCTGTATGGGATGCACGTTCACAACCTGCAGCGTTCGCCACCCGCGTCTGCGCACGTGCAGGTTGCGATTCGGTGATTCTGCGCATCATAGGCGCCGACTCCATGGGGCCTGAGGGGGCCCGAGGCTCCGCCCCCCCAATAATTTAAGAAAATTATTAGTTATATTATGCTTTGTAAAATCACAAAATTATGTTGGTATTTTTTATTTTCCTTGTTTGACGATAGTTACCTTTTAAAATACATTCAGTAATGAGTTAAAACAAAGCCACTCCCGATCTAGAGAGGGGGTGGGGTTGTGGGCTCTCGACCCATCAACAATCTCGCGGGGCTGGCACCAGCCCCGCAAGAAGCGGGGATTCCCCCTAGCTCATTAATATTCACCGCCCACGGCGGCAGCCAATCGGCTGCCGCAAAGGGCGGGCCCTCACAGGTTCACTTAAGGTCGGGGCAGCCCGGGGCTCGCCCCTTTCGTTCCCCCAGCAGCAGCGGTTTGGAGGTCTTGGCCCCCCCCCATATTTTTTATAAGTTGGTATGGGCCCCCCCAATATTTTTTATAAGTCGGCGCCCCTGCTGCGCATGCGCAAAGCACTATTTAACACTTTTGTGCATGCGCGACCGCTGAAACCGGAAGTAACCCATTCTGGTACTTCTGGGTTTCGGCAGTCCGCAGCTCAAGAAAACCCAACCTAAAGCGTCTGTAACCCGAGGTATGACTGTAGAGAATCAGGCTAATTCAAACTGAATGCCAGGCGGAATAGCTCTGTCTTACAGGCCCTGAAGAAGGAGATCAAGTCCTGGAGGCGCTAGTCTCGTGGGTTAACATGGCGCTGGAATGAGGAGAGTCGGTTAAAGTATGGATTTTTTTACAAATTCATAAAGCTAGGTATCTTGCCTGAGCTGTCAAGTTGAAAGGATACATTCAGGCATAATATTTGTAAAAACTTTAAATATTTGGTCCGTCCCGGAGGCAGCGATGCGTCTGAATTCAAGTTGCTGGAAACTGGAAGAGTGAGTTTGATGTCTGTGAGAACAGGAGTCTGGACCAGATGGGTCCCTGGCCTGATCCAGGACCCAGGATCTTCTTATGGTCATATGCTCCTATCTGAGTAATTGGGGAAAGTCAACCACTTTCCATGACTTCCCATTCCTTGAACTAAGAATTGTGAAGCAAAATCCTCCGTTATCATCACCATGGCTTTTCCCACACTGACAACTCTTCCTTTCGCTCCTGCCTCAATGTAAGATCCTCAGGGCAGGGACCAAATTTCTATAAAACTATGGGCTGTCCGTAAACCAATAGCAGGGGACAATGCAAAAACAAATATGCAAAGGATTCTTACCACTCAATATCCTTAAGCTAATCCGTAAGCAAATGGCACATCTTTTTCTCAACTCCGTGCACGTTTTCATGCGCTGGCTGCGTTTAAAGCCATCAAGCAAACATCAGAAGTAGTGAAGTAGAACAGAAAAAATAACACCACCAGTTGCCAGAAGACAAACTGGGAGGGGATTAATGGAATTATTATTTTTTATTTAAAAAAATGAATTAAAACAATATGCTCTTCTAAAAACAATTAAAAGCAAAAGGCTCCATTTTTAAAAAATATTGGGTGATAGCTACCAAAGTCATACTCATAGTAGGTAAAGGTAAAGGGACCCCTGACCATTAGGTCCAGTCGTGGCCGACTCTGGGGTTGTGGTGCTCATCTCGCTTTATTGGCCGAGGGAGCTGGCGTACAGCTTCCGGGTCATGTGGCCAGCATGACTATGCCGCTTCTGGCGAACCAGAGCAGCGCATGGAAACACCGTTTACCTTCCCACCAGAATGGTACCTACTTATCTACTTGCACTTTGGCGTGATTTCGAACTGCTAGGTTGGCAGGAGCTGGGACCGAGCAACGGGAGCTCACCCCGTCGCGGGAATTCAAACCGCCGACCTTCTTATCAGCAAGTCCTAGGCTCTGTGGTTTAACCCACAGCGCCACCCGCTGTGGGTTAAACCACAGAGTAGACCCACTCAAATCCATGGACAAGTCACAAAACTCCACTGAACTCGTGAGTATGGTTAATAATAATAATAATAATAATAATAATAATAATTTATTATTTTTACTCTGGGCGGCTTCCAACAGAATATTAAAATACAATAACCTAATGCAGAATATTAACTCATCTGTTGTCTCGTTTGGGTCTTCAGAGAGGGCATGGTATAATTTAAATTAGCCAAGGTATGCAGAAGGTACCTTTGTTAACATTTGAACATTTCATCCTTTTTATTGTTATATTTAAAGTTACAATGTTGTATTTTTCAACACTGTTTAAGCTCCGCAACTCTAAACACACCTGCAAGGCAGCAAGTCCCATTGAACACGGCAGGCGTTGCTCAGAGGCAGTTTTGCGAAATACTACATCACCTTGCCAACAAAGGTCCGTACAGTTAAACCTATGATTTTCCCAGTAGTGATGTATGGAAGCGAGAGCTGGAGCATCAAGAAGGCTGATCGCCGAAGAATGGATGCTTTTGAATTCTGGTGCTGGAGGAGACTCTTGAGAGTCCCATGGACTGCAAGAAGATCAAACCTCTCCATTCTGAAGGAAATCAGCCCTGAGTGCTCACTGGAAGGACAGATCCTGAAGCTGAGGCTCCAATACTCTGGCCACCTCATGAGAAGAGAAGACTCCCTGGAAAAGACCCTGATGTTGGGAAAGATGGAGGGCACAAGGAGAAGGGGACGACAGAGGACGAGATGGTGGGACAGTGTTCTCGAAGCTACCAGCATGGGTTTGACCAAACTGCGGGAGGCAGTGGAAGACAGGAGTGCCTGGCGTGCTCTGGTCCAGGGGGTCACAAAGAGGCGGACACGACTAAACAACTAAACAACAACAACAGCACGCAATCATGCAAACATTTAAGTTTAAAGCTAACCACCTAATTGCACCAGTCGTGGCACTGGGCTGGGACCAGGGAGGGAGCAGGGTTCGAATCCCCACGTACCTGCCACTTTGAACTCTTTGGAGGGGAGGAAAAAGTGGAATGTTAAACAATAAAGAAATAAATTAGGTGGCACCTGTTGTTTACAAAAACACGTGGAGGAAATATATTTAGACCAATTTACATGCCTGATCTAATTTGCCCTCACGGAAGAAACTTTTAAATGTGTTTGTGGTGAGGCAGGGTTACTGTTTTGTTCCTGTTCTTGTTGTCATTTGTTCCTGTTCTTGTTTTTATTGTGTACTTTGTGGTTTTTGTTCCGTATTTCGTGCTGCGAAGTGCCCTGAGGGCTTTGGATGAAGGACGTAAATTTAATAGATGTGATAGGAATATTATGGTCTTAGATATATGGTAATGTTCATAAGTGTACCAACCAAGCACATACATAGATCAGCACAGGAAGGCCAGCCTGGAACCATTTTTATTCCCAAACTGTCCCAAACTGAGCAAATCTTTCCTCTGCAAGGTCAAAATGGAATTTTCCTTCACAAATCCTGTCTTAAGGGTATGTCTGTGTTTTGAATAGGGTGTGAGCCTGTGACCTGGCCCAGGAACTAAGTATTTATCATTACAAAAGAATGGCCAGGCTACCCAGGAAATCCAAGCAAGTAACTTGCCAGACAGGAGATAAACAACAACAGGAGAAAAAAACTATATTAAAATTTCTGTTTTAGACCGCCTTTTCTGTGATGTAGGTGTGATGTATCTGGGGGTGGTCTTGATCTACAGGGTGGCAATTTCAAAAGTCTTTATAAGGTCTTGCACACCATTTTTCTGGGTCCCTCCTCTCTCCTGCGGGTGAGGGGAGCACCCTGTTGCAACAGATCAATAAAGGCCAAGCCTACAGGCTGCTGTTTTGCTCCAAGTTATCCTGGTTGGTGTCTTTGTTTTTTGTCCAAGGGAGCCCTCGGATTTTCCCGTTAACATAGATAAATAAGTAAAGGACAAAATTGGGGATCTGGGAGACGGGGTGCAGCCAGATTTCTCCCAAGAGGCCATCCTTAATCAGGAGGGAATCTGGCAGCCCAATTCCGCCTGCAAAGAGAGCCCTTTGTCTAGGAGGAGAGATTCCCCGGGCAGAGTGCCAACTCCATTTTGTAATGCCCAGGGAACCAGTTCAGGCAAGGACGGAGCCAGCCCTAAACCTCTCTCCCAGTTCCTCCACCCCCCAGCACCACCAACAATAAAAGGGACACCCCATTTCCCAAGGCAGATCGCATCCTGCACACCTGCCAAACCAGTCTGGAAATGACAAACCGCCGATTTTAGAGGCCTCGCAGGGTCCCAAACATGAGGGCGTCGGTTGCACAATAAGAACATGATGTAAGAACATAATAAGTGTTGTTTGGTGCCGGGCAGGCCAATGGGGGCCCATTAGTCCGGCATCCCGATCTCATAAAAAACTAAGAATAGTCTGCTGTAAAGAGATGGGAAGAAGACAAGGTCCCTACCAGAGGAGAATGGCAGGTGGACTATGCTGAAATGACTACGTTTTTAATGTGTGACATTTTGATATACCGTATTTTTTTGCTCTATAAGACTCACTTTTTCCCTCCCAAAAAGTAAGGGGAAATGTGTGTGCATCTTATGGAGCGAATGCAGGCTGTGCAGCTATTCCAGAAGCCAGAACAGCAAGAGGGATCGCTGCGCAGAGGTCCCTCTTGCTGTTCTGGCTTCTGAGATTCAGAATATTATTTTTTCTTGTTTTCCTCCTCCAAAAACTAGGTGCATCTTATGGTCTGGTGCGTCTTATAGAGCGAAAAATATGGTACCTTTTAATCTTTGTTGGAAGCCGCCCAGAGTGGCTGGGGAAACCCAGCCAGATGGGCGGGGTACAAATAATAAATTATTATTATTATTATTATTATTATTATTATTATTATTATTATTATTATCGGAAGAATCAGAAATCAGGAAGACCAAAATTCCAATAAGGAATGGGGGAAATTTGTAACTTATCTCAAAGACCATTGCAAACAGTTAAAATCGTTAGTAGGCTTGGAGTATCACTTGTAGTTTTTAAGGGTGAATTCTGGACATAATAGAGATGTAAAAGATGCCAAAGGAAATGATTAATAACAGGACCCACAAAGGAGATTCCTTGGAATCTTGTTTTTATGATTTATGTTTGATATATCTTTGTAAAATTTTAATTTGAAAAACCAAATATTATTGTTTTTTAAAGAAAAACTAGAGTTCTCCAGATAGTGTACTGGATCAGACCAATGGCCCATCTAAGCCAGCACCCTGCTCTCACAGTGGCCAACCAGATGCCCCAATGTCAGCAGGATTCGAACACAAGAGCAGCTCTCTCCTGTGGTTTGCAGCTGTTATTCAGAAGCATGGTTGCCTCTGGCTAGGACCCCTCAATAGCCCTCTCCTCCGCAAAACTATCCACTATTCTTTTAAACCCATCCGAGTTGGCGGCCATCGCTGCCTCCTGTGGCAGGGAGTTCCGTAGTTTAACTCTGCGACGCATGAAAAGCTCTTCCTTTCTTTGATCCTGCCCTGAATATTCCACCCTTCAATGAGAAGGAGACGGTATTCTGCACATGCTCAGAGGCATTCCTCCCTGGTGACGCCTTTGTCTCCCTCTCACGGAAAAACAAACAGGTTGTAGATCTGACCCCTGAGCTCACCTGAAGCCCTGAGGACAGAGCTGGAGGCACAACCCTGACCCTTCCTAGGATCTCATTTTCTCCTCTGCTTTGTAATCAGCAGCTAAAAGAGAGGGGGAAACTAATTATTCCTTTAATTATACTTTTCGTAAGGGATTGCAAGGCAAAACAGCATGCAATCTAGGCCAGGCTGCCCCTTCTCTTTCCCAATTTTTGTTGCAGCCTAAAAGAAGGAAATTGGGGTTCCTTTCCTCCACCCGGGATGCAGAGAAGCCAAGCCATTAGCCACCCCCAAGGGCTTCCGTGTCCTCTTTACAGACATCTTTGTAAAGTTGGTCTGCCAGCAAGCCTGAAGCCAGCTGTCCGTACAGCATATCCTTTGGGATCTTGCCTCCTTGGGCTGCTGTACCATAACCAGGAAATTCTCCATTGACGCTGAGCTGGATATGCATACAGTGGTACCTCGGGTTACATACGCTTCAGGTTACATATGCTTCTGGTTACAGACTCCGCTAACCCAGAAATAGTGCTTCAGGTTAAGAACTTTGCTTCAGGATGAGAACAGAAATCGGGCTCCGGCGGTGCAGCGGCACCAGGAGGCCCCATTAGCTAAAGTGGTGCTTCAGCTTAAGAACAGTTTCAGGTTAAGAACAGAGCTCTGGAATGAATTAAGTACTTAACCTGAGGTACCACTGTGTTGGCAAGGCAACCCCGGCAATGGCTCGCCTCTCCGAAAGGATGTGGGAGAATGTGATGCTAACATCTAAGGCCTGCCAGACTTGTGCGTTGAGCATGCTGCTTTGTGGAAGTGAGTCGCGGGCGAGCTGCAACTGTCAGGAGCGATGCGTCAAGGCCTTGCATCAGGATTTTGAGCATCGCACGGCAGGACAGAGCTCCAAGCAAAAATGTGCTCTCCCAAGCCGACATTCTGAACCTGCTTGCACTCCTGTCTCAGCCATGTCTACGTTGGCTCGGTCATGCCCACAGAACGGAAAATGGCAGGGCACCCAAAACAGCCTCAGCAAATTTAGAGGAAGGCGTTACTCGTTCCACACCTTAGAGTGAGTAAAGGGGATGAAGAGCTTTATAATAATATAGTAATAATAATTTATTATTTATATCCCGCCCATTTGGCTGGGCTTCCCCAGCCACTCTGGAAGGCTTCCAACAAAATATTAAAATACAGTAATGCATTGTGATGGGATGATGAGCTACTTGTGCGTAAAAGCTTAGTCCCTCAGAGTTTGGCCAGGTTAGCAAACCTCTGTCTATAACGGAGCCCCTTAAGCATGGCTCCCTCAATCGCTGGCAGAATCCGACAGTGGGCGTTTACGGAATCTCTTCCAACATAAAAGCTCCTTAACGGAAACGCGTCTTCTGGACTCTCGGCGCGACAGTTTCCGGCGAGGGGTGGGTGTCCCTATAGGAGGTCCTGAAACCTCCTCACTGTTATCGCTGGAAGTGTCTCTGAGCCATCCCTCCGACTCACTTTCCCTCGGAGCTCCTTCTCTCCCCCTGCTGGTTCCCTCTTCTGCTGCTAAGTCTCTCCTAGCCTCCGTGAGCCCTTCCACCACCTGTCCTTCCGATGGCAGTTCCCTGACATGCATCAAACATTAAAAGCTTCCCTGAAAAGGACTGCCTTCAGATGTCTTCTAAAAATCTGGTAGCTGTTGTTCTTCTCTTTGACATTTGGTGGGAGGGTGTTCCACAGGGTGGGTGCCACTACCGACAAGGCCCTCTGCCTGGTTCCCTGTAGCTTTGCTTCTCGCAGGGAGGGAACCGCCAGAAGGCCCCCAGCGCTGGACCTCACTGTCCAGGCAGAACGATGAAGGTGGAGACGCTTCGTGACCCCCTGGACCAGAGCACGCCAGGCACTCCTGTCTTCCACTGCCTGCCGCAGTTTGGTCAAACTCATGCTGGTAGCTTCGAGAACACTGTCCCACCATCTCATCCTCTGTCGTCCCCTTCTCCTTGTGCCCTCCATCTTTCCCATTTGTCCTTTCCGATTTGTCCTTCCAGTGAGCACTGAGGGCTGATTTCCTTCAGAATGAAGAGGTGGGATCTTCTTGCAGTCCATGGGACTCTCAAGAATCTCCTCCAGCACCAGAATTCAAAAGCATCCATTCTTCAGTGATCAGCCTTCTTTATGGTACAGCTCTCACTTCCAACTTTCATGCTTTGCACCAGACTAATGAGGACACACTGGACGATACACAAACCCACAAAAGCCAGGGAAATTTCGCAGAGGACCGCAGCGCCTTAAGTTTGCTCCGATTTGACCCGCAAGACCCCTTGGGGATGGAGAAGAGCAGGATCATCAGCCCCACGCCCACCTCACCGTTCAAGCGGCAGTAGCAGGCCAGGAGGACCAGCCCCAGGGCCCCGTACAGCATATAGATAATACACACCAGCGTGTGTAAAACACCATCAGGAGCCACTCAGAGGCAGAGATCTAGTGGTAGACGGGGTGTTTCGCCTGCATGTCCATTTCAAGCTCTCCCAGCTGGGAGACGGGCTCTTAGCATCCTAGAACTGTAGAGCTGGAAGGGACCACAAAGCCCATCTAGTCCAGCCCCCAACATGGACCTATTTCCCACAACCCTGAGATGAAGTCTCACGCTCTACCTGCTGGGCCATCTTGGCGCAGAATTTTCTGTGGATTAAGATGCAAGGCCCCTAAAGCCTTGATCCAGTATATGACAGGTGCAGGATTTGCTCATGAATGGATTCCCTTATCAGTCATAATGGCTCTTTCCCTGGCACATATGAGGGATGAGGTTGAGTGCTGAACACCCAATTATATGTGGGAAGGAGGGGAGAGATTAGGTTTATTGTGGCCTATGAGTCCTCTGTACATAAACTGAATTAAGTCCTATTAGTTCCATGGAAGTCTAAAGTCTGCTATGCTAACAGGTTCCAAAATTGTGTGGGGTTTTTTTTTTTTAATCTTATGCAAACAGGATGTTAATAAAGTTCTACTTTTAATACAACATTCCTTTTTTTTGTCCAGCAGTGATGGTATTTTTCATAGGGAATGAAGATAAGCCATTCAAAGAATAGTTCCACCAATTAAACGTGGGAGTACACATACCAGAATCATCACACAATCCTTTTCTGAGTTAAAATCTTTCATGTTTACTTCTAAAAGTAACCTACATCTTTCAGTATTGTACAAACAAAAAATAGGAAAGAATCAAACCTATTAATCTCAGGTGTAGGTACTTCACCTGAGATTAAGATTGGTTCTTTTCATGTACATGGTAGGTCCTTTACTCTCAATTTGTGAACAATTGTGTAAATACTGTTTACCATCTCCATCTGGTACGCAGGCTGAGACCCTATCTGCCCACAGACTGCCTGGCCAGAGTGGTGCATGCTCTGGTTATCCCCGCGTGGACTACTGCAATGCGCTCTACATGGGGCTACCTTTGAAGGTGACCAGGAAACTGCAATTAATCCAGAATGCGGCAGCTAGACTGGTGACTGGGAGTGGCCGCCGAGACCATATAACACAGGTCCTGAAAGACCTACACTGGCTCCCAGTACGTTTCCGAGCACAATTCAAAGTGTTGGTGCTGACCTTTAAAGCCCTAAACGGCCTCAGTCCTGAGGTCCCGCGCCGAAGGCCTTCTGGCAGTTCCCTCCCTGCGAGAAGCAAGTTACAGGGAACCAGGCAGAGGGCCTTCTTGGTGGTGGCACCCGCCCTGTGGAACGCCCTCCCACTAGATGTCAAAGTGAACAACAACTACCAGACTTTTAGAAGACATCTGAAGGCAGTCCTGTTTAGGGAAGCTTTTAATGTTTGACGCATTACTGTATTTTAATATTTTGTTGGAAGCCGCCCAGAGTGGCTGGGGAAGCCCAGCCAGATGGGTGGGGTATAAATAATAATAAATAATAATAATAATAATAATAATAATAATAATAATAATAATAATAATTCTGGTGACTGAGGAGGTGGGGAAGGACTAGTCTGCATTTTTAGTTTTTTGATGGTACTTCAAATTACATGTTTGTTTTACATGCAAATAAATTTTGTTTGATGGGGAATGCAAGGACCATCATCCCGGTTCATGGCTTCTGTTGAAAACTCCAGCTTCTTCTCCTTTGTCGGCACTTTGTTCTTGGGATCTCTGCCTGCCTTCTCTTTGGCCCAGAGCGACAGCTTCCCCCCGGGGACCTCACCCAGCTTTGCTCACCTGTTTGGTTCCTGCCTCCTTTCCCTTCTCCTCTTCCTTAGCCTCTGTCTGTTGCAAGCTCCCCTCTTATTCACTCCTGACCGGGGCAACTTCACCACGCCTTACTCTCGGAAAGGCTTCTGCTTCTAGGTTGTGAACACTGAACCTGGATCGTGTACCAAATATGCCACCTGTCAGCGGCTACACTGGTCTCCACATCGCGATAGCTCAGGTAGCGGAGCGCTTTGATTTCACCTGACCTCGCTGTGGCAATGGGAGCTCCAGAGGTACCATAGAATAGAATCAAAGAATCATAGAATCATAGAGTTGGAAGAGACCACAAGGGCCATCGAGTCCAACCCCCTGCCAAGCAGGAAACCCCATCAGAGCACTCCTGACATATGGTTGTCAAGCCTCTGCTTAAAGACCTCCAAAGAAGGAGACTCCACCACACTCCTTGGCAGCAAATTCCACTCTTGAACAGCTCTTACTGTCTGGAAGTTCTTCCTAATGTTTAGCTGGAATCTTCTTTCTTGTAGTTTGGATCCATTGCTCTGTGTCCGCTTCTCTGGAGCAGCAGAAAACAACCTTTCTCCCTCCTCTATGTGACATCCTTTTATATATTTGAACATGGCTATCATATCACCCCTGAACCTCCTCTTCTCCAGGCTAAACATGCCCAGCTCCCTTAGCCGTTCCTCATAAGGCATCGTTTCCAGGCCTTTGACCATTTTGGTTGCCCTCCTCTGGTGTTCAGGGTCTATCTTGCGTGGCACAATTCTTTCCCACAAATTGGAGGATGTGTGTCTCAAAACACCACAGAAATAAACAACTACCTGACGTTTAGAAGACATCTGAAGGCAGCCCTGTTTAGGGAAGTTTTGAACAACTGATGTTTTAATGTACCGCATTTTCCGGCGTATAAGATGACTGGGTATATAAGACGACCCCCCAACTTTTCCAGTTAAAATACAGTGGTACCTCAGGTTAAGTACTTAATTTGTTCCGGAGGTCCGTACTTAACCTGAAACTGTTCTTAACCTGAAGCACCACTTTAGCTAATGGGGCCTCCTGCTGCTGCCGCGCCGCCGGAGCACGATTTCTGTTCTCAAACAAAGTTCTTAAACTGAAGCACTATTTCTGGGTTAGCAGAGTCTGTAACCTGAAGCGTATGTATCCTGAAGTGTATATAACCCAAGGTACCACTGTATAGAGTCTGGGATATACTCGCCGTATAAGACTACCCCTCTTACAACGCACACCAAATAAAAATTCAAAAAAAACCAGTCTCCAGTCCGGCTCGGAAATCCGCTCCACTTCCCAGTGGCCGGGGGCTTCTGGGGCCAATTTTCAAGCGTATTTCTGCTTCATCTAGAGAGCTTGGTGTCCTCTGATTTAATTTGCTGTCGTTTTATCCTTTGGTGGGGAGTTGCTGCAGGAGCTGCTGCTGTAACCGGCGTATTAGACAACCCCCGACTTTTGAGAAGATTTTCCTGGGTTAAAAAGTAGTCTTATACGCCAGAAAATACAGTATTTTTAATCCTTTGTTGAAAGCCGCCCTGAGTGGCTGGGGAAACGCAGCCAGATGGGCAGGGTATAAATAAGAAAGTTATTATTATTATTATTATTATTATTATTATTATTATTATTATTATTTAAAACATTGTTTTGGGGAAGGCAAACCAGCTCGGTGTTTGGTTGCCCACAGCTGCTAGATGTCAGCAGCCAGGCTCTGATGCGACTCTGGCAACTGGTACTATTCTGCACCCCCCCGGTCAAGTAGCAGCCCAAACTGGAACAGGAGTCGTGTCCCCATGAAGCCCAACCTACTGGGCCCAATTCACAGTGCTGGTTTCAACTATAAAGCCTTAAACGCATCAGGACCTCAATACCACAAGGACCGCCTCTTTCCATATGAACCTCCCCGGACCCTGAGATCATCTTCTGAGGCCCTCCTTCGGGTGCCGCCTCCTCAAGACGTCCGGAGGGCGGCAACATGAGAACGGGGCCTTCTCTGCAGTGGCTCCCCAACTGTGGAATGCTCTCCCCAGGGAAATTTGACTGGCGCCTTCATTATACAGCTTTAGGCGCCAGGCAAAAACGTTCTTTTTTAACCAGGCCTTTGGCTGAACTGATTGACAACCTATGCCCTTTTTGGGGGGCGGCGGCTATTAGGTTGTTGTTTTAATTTTTATTAGGTATTTTATGGTTTTATATCTTGATTTTATTCTGTGAACCACCCTGAGACTCCCAGGTATAGGGCAGTATATAAATTTGATAATGTTGTTGTTGTTTAGTCATGTCCGCCTCTTTGTGACCCCCTGGACAAGAGCACGCCAGGTTCTCCTGTCTTCCACTGCCTCCCGCAGTTTGGTCAAATTCAACAACAACAACACCCCTCTTCTGGAACAGGGAGCTCCCGTTGGCTCGACCCACTAAGGTAGTAGCACAGAATGATTCAAAATAGCAACAATTAATTGCACATTTATTCAACATCCCATTAAAACTATGTGGTTTAATGAATTCAACTGAACTGGAGAACTTGACACAACTTGTCAAAGTGTGATACTCATTTACATCTCTGCCGTCTCTTTCCACCAGGAAATGCCACTACCATCACTCCCCAGGGGACAGTATTCCCCATAGCGGGAATTTGGAGCTTTATAAAGGGGTGTGGAGTGTGTGTGTGTATTTCAATATCATCATGAGTTGGAAACAAATAAAGGTAAAGGGACCCCTGACCATTAGGTCCAGTCGCGGACGACTCTGGGGTTGCGGCGCTCATCTCGCTTTACTGGCCGAGGGAGCCGGCGTACAGCTTCCGGGTCATGTGGCCAGCAGGACTAAGCCGCTTCTGGAGAACCAGAGCAGCACACGGAAATGCCGTTTACCTTCCCGCCGGAGTGGTACCTACTTATCTACTTGCACTTTGAACTGCTAGGTTGGCAGGAGCAGGGACCGAGCAACGGGAGCTCACCCCGTCGCGGGGATTCGAACCGCCTTCTGATCGGCAAGTCCTAGGCTCTGTGGTTTAACCCACAGCGCCACCCGCGTCCCTTGGAAACAAATAAAAAACCAATAAAAATGGATATTGGTGTAATGAGATTGGGCCCGAAATAGGAATCTAAATGGCCACATTCTACAGCAACCGAGGTTACTGAACTGTCTTCAAAAGCAGCCCCAGGCACAGTGGATTGTAGCAGTCTAACCTGGATGCAGCCGCAGCCTGCAGAAATAGGGCAAGAAGAGCTCAGAGCTGCACACTGGTCTTCTTTGTTACCTGTCATTAAAGTGGCAGCTTTGAGGCTTGACTCCTCCCATAGCAGGGACAGGGCTGAAGGGCGTGTGCTAATTTCCCGGGACAAATGAGCTTCTAGGGACGTGCAGAGTGCCTTTCCCTTCTTTGCTGTGAAGTTTCCAAATATTCAGAATTTGGGAGAAGGTCTGCCTAATCGCTGAGTGGTGTTTCCAGGCACTGTCTGAACCCTGGGTCTCTTTTTTCCAAAATAAAGTCCACAGGGAGGGCCAATTAAGAAGTTTCGATTACAAATGAAGCAGCAAGCAAATTCTGCTAAATAAAGCAAGGGGGTTGGACCAAATGGCCCTTTGTGTCCCCACTCTACAATTCTACGATTCCATGGGAAATAAATGAATGCTGTAGGATTGCTGAAGTTAAGTAAGCCGGGATCTAATTGGGAGCAAGAAGGCGGAACCACTGGGAACCCCCAAATCAGAGGAGGATAGACGTTTCGTCAATAGATTTTACACACCCCAAACACGTTCTCAAGACACAAAGTGCTTTTCTGGAGCCCAGCAAAAGGATGGCACGCAACAGCTCCATAGCCACTCCTCTCCAAAAGGCACGAGTGCAAAATTAGCCACTGCGTAGGGGCATTTGCCCCGGGTTCCCTGGCACATGGCATGCGCCGAAACTCCTTTCGGAAGGCGTCTGACTGAAACAAACCGCCGCTGCGCAAGACTCTTCCGCCCCAAAGCTGCTCTTCCCGGTCCCATCCGGAGGGAAAAACCTGTTCTTATTTTTCTCAGCCCACACCCAGTTCCAGAGAGCCAGGCAAGTTAGCATATTAATCTGTGTTGCCAAACCCACATGGATTTGCCAAGGAGAGAGGGCAAGGCTTTGGCATTTCACTTGGCAAAAAAAAACCCCCAACCAATTTGATGAAATGGAAGAAATAAATTGATCCCATGCCTGCGTCTGATCTATATTGGCCTTGGACCCTCGTACCTACGGGACCGCCTCTCCCGGTTTGCCCTGCAAAGGACCTTAAGGTCCATAAATAGCAACACCCTAGAGGTCCCGGGCCCTAAGGAAGTCAGATTAGCCTCAATCAGAGCCAGGGCCTTCTCAGTGATGGCTCCGGCCTGGTGGAACGCTCTGTCTCATGGGACCAGGGCCCTGCAGGATCTGATTTCCGCAGGGCCTGTAAGACAGAGTTGTTCCGCCTGGCCTTTGGCTTGGAATCAACTTGATCCCCTCCCCCTCTTTCCTCTTGTTATGGAACTCCTATTTGGGGACTTCCCTGGCTTTTTTCTGGCCCACGTAGGACCAGTCTGGATAGTTGGCCTTGGTGAAGACTTGACGTTTTCATCCCCCAAAAGTTTTTGAGTTTCTATTGAAATGAGGCTGCATTTTAATGTTGTAGTTTAATCTTGTTTTTAAGTTGTATCTTAATCCATTGTTTTGTTATCTGGTGCGGGGTGCCCAAAAACAAGATGCACTTTGCAAGAGGTGAACTGCAAGCTCTAGCCCAAGAAGAAGGAAATAAAAAGAGCTTGGCTGCTGGATCAGACCCAAAGCCCACCTTGTTCAGCATCCTGTTCTCACAGGAGCCACCCAGCTGCCCACTGTGGCCACAGCCCCAAAGTCTGCCCAAGAACCATCACCTTGTAGGAACGGCCAGCTGCCCAGTTTGTTTCTAGCTGAGAAGCGCCACGAGGGGACAGGAGGTGGCAGAACTTCCTGTGACTTTTTTTTGCAAAGCATTTTGAGGATAGAATCGTTTGCGTCATCTATAACAATAATAATAATAATTTATTATTTATACGCCGCCCATCTGGCTGGGTTTTCCCAGCCACTCTGAGCGGCTTTCAACAAAGTATTAAAATACAATAATGCATCAGACATTAAAAGCTTCCCTAAAGAGGGCTGCCTTCAGGTGTCTTCTAAAAGTCTGGTAGTTGTTGTTCTCTTTGACATCTGGTGGGAGGGAGTTCCACTGGGCGGGCGCCACCACCGAGAAGGCCCTCTGCCTGGTTCCCTGTAACTTGGCTTCTCGCAGTGAGGGAACCGCCAGAAGGCCCTCGGCATTGGACCTCAGTGTCCGGGCAGAACGATGGGGGTGGAGACGCTCCTTCTACTGGGATCTGGAGTCTGCTTTGACAGCAGATTTATCTCCTGGGGTGTCCAGAGCACAGCTGAGTCCTGTTGTGCTGGATGAGTTTCAGTTGGGAAGGCTTGATAATGTGCACAAAGTCCTTGTTTCGGTCAAGGCGACTGCTTGTGCCCTGGACACTCGTGGCTGATAAAAACTAGGAGGGACAGCTGGCTGGGCCAGGGAGGTGATGAATGTTTTCCTGGTGGTCCCTGCCTGCTTGAAGGAGGCAGAGAGGGGTAATAATAATAATAAAAATTTTATAGCCCGCCCTCCCCAGCCAAGGCCGGGCTCAGGGCGGCTAACAAGCAATAATAAAAACAAGTTGAATGAATAAGACCACTTCTCAAGAACTGCCCCTCCATATCTGGAAAATCTTACTACTGGCCAATAGCTTGTGGACGAGATCCAGACACTCTCGGAGGAAACTGATTTTCTAGATCCATTTCGGTCGGGGTTTAGGCCCAGAAACTGCCCTCCGTCGGGAGAGAGGCAGGGAAAATATGTCCCTGTTAACCCTCCTCAACTTCTCTCTCTCTCTCTTTTTTTTTAAGATAATTTTTATTGATTTTAACATATAAATTATAAAATGTACCACAAAACTTATCACTTATACAATCTTTTTAGACTTCAATCAGTACCTCTGATGATCCACCGTTTTAATAATAAATTTTATTTATATCCCGCCCTCCCCAGCCGAAGCTGGGCTCAGGGCGGCTAACAACAATCAAAATAATCCAACATTCTAAAAACATTTCATTATAAAAATTAATTAAAATCAAATTGATGGCAACCATCAAGCAAAATTCTGTGCAGGTTGCCAGAGGAGGGGGTCAGGCTGCGCCCTGACCAAAGGCCTGGTGGAACAGCTCTGTCTTGCAGGCCTTGCGGAAGTCCCGCAGGGCCCTAGTCTCTTGTGACAGAGCGTTCCACCAGATCGGGGCCACGGCCGAAAAGGCCCTGGCTCTGGTTGAGGCCAGCCTAACCTCTCTGTGGCCTCAAAACATCTCCAAGATGTTTTTATTTGCAGACCGTAAGTTCCTCTGTGGGACATACCAGGAGAGGCGGTCCCATAGGTACAAGGGTCCTAGGCCATATAGGGCTTTAAAGGTTAAAGCCACTTCTTATGCATTTAAAGGTTAACCACTTCTTATGCATTTCTTAACTTGATATTGCCTTTACATCTCTTAACAAATCATCTTAATCCTCCTCAACTTCTCAGCAGCTTTTGATACCATCGACCATGGTGTCCTTCTGGAGTGGCTGTCCAAGTTTGGGGTGGCTGGCACTACTCTGAGGTGGTCGCGATCCTACTGGGATGGTCATTGCCAGAGAGTGATGCACAAGCCCCATGGAGTCTTCAATGTGGGGTTGCTCAGAGCTCAATTTTATCCCCCAGGCTGTTTCAATGAAGCTGGCGAACCAGAGCAGCGCATGGAAATGCCCTTTACCTTCCCGCCAGAGCGGTACCTATTTATCTAAAAAAAATCCTTCCAGTAGCACCTTAAAGACCAACTAAGTTAGTTCTTGGTATGAGCTTTCGTGTGCATGCACACTTCTTCAGATACACACTGTGTATCTGAAGAAGTGTGCATGCACACGAAAGCTCATACCAAGAACTAACTTAGTTGGTCTTTAAGGTGCTACTGGAAGGATTTTTTTTGTTTGTTTTGACTATGGCAGACCAACACGGCTACCTATCTGTAACTGGACCTATTTATCTCCTTGCACTTTGACGTGCTTTCGAACTGCTAGGTTGGCAGGAGCAGGGACCGAGCAACGGGAGCTCACTCCGTCGTGGGGATTCGAACCGCCGAACTTCTGATTGGCAAGCCCTAGGCTCTGTGGTTTAACCCACAACGCCACCCGCGTTCCTTAACCTCAAGGTTAGATTACTGCAATGTGTTACAAGTAGGGCTGCCGCTGAAGACGGTTTGGAAACTTCAGCTGGTGCAGAATTCAGTGGCCAGGTTGCTCAAGACCATGGGTAGGTAAACTAAGGCCTGGGGGCCAAATCCAGCCCAATCACCTTCTAAATCCGGCCCACGGATGGTCCGGGAATCAGCGTGTTTTTACATGAGTAGCATGTGTAATTTGTGGGACCTGCCTGGTATTTTTACATGAGCAGAATGTATGCTTTTATTTAAAACGCATCTCTGGGTTATTTGTGGGGCATAGGAATTCCTTCACTTATTTATTTTTTCAAAATATAGTCCAGCCCCCCACAAGGTCTGAGGAACAGTGGACCGGCCCCCTGCTGAAAAAGTTTGCTGACCCCTGCTCAAGACAGTTTGAGCATCTTACACCGATCCTGGTCTGACTGCACCGGCTACCAATTAGCTTCCGGGCCCCATTCAAAGGGCTGGTTTTGACCTATAAAGCCTTAAACGGCTCAGGACCACAATACCTCTTCCTTATGAACGTACCCGGACCAAGATCACCTTCTGAGGCCCTTCTTTGTGTGTCTCCTCCACAAGAGGTCTGGAGGGTGGCAACACAGGAACGGGGCCTTCTCTGCAGTGGCTCCCCATCTGTGGAATGCTCTCCCCAGGAAAGCTGGCCTGGCACCTTCATTACATAACATTAAGTGCCAGGCAAATACATTCCTCTTCAACCAGTCTTTCAGCTGATTCACATTCTATGGCTTTTAAAATGCGGTGTGTGTGTAATTATTGGTTTGTTTTCATATGTATTTTGTGTTCTCATTTTGTTTATAATGATCTTTATTGGTTTTTCAGTTACATCACATACAAATATGGTTTTACATTTTACATTTACACTTGCTCCTAAGACCTGACTTCCCTCCTTCTGGCTTTTTTATATCATATCTAAATTTTTCCGCATTGTCTTGTGTTCTCATTTTGTATTATTCTGCCTCAGACCGCCCTGTGATCTCCGGACAAAGGGCGGCATACAGTTTTAATAAATAACAAAATAATAATTATTATTCATTTCATGTCTAAGGATGCTCAGACAGCAATCTTACTTCCTTGTGGATCTGTGGGAATTATTCCTACTTGTTCATTCTCTTTGCTTCTCACCTTCTCATCACGCAAGGGCCGGGGACATCGAATACGAAATCTAAAACAGCTATTGGGAACCCGAGGGCCAAATTCCCTCCTGGGCAATGTTCCGGGGGCCGAATGCCAGCGTTGGGCAGGGCCAGAGGCGAAAAGAGGGCGAGGCGCTGAATTTCACTTTGGCATCGTAGGCCAGTTTCGACAAGACACTTACACACAGGCTCTCTCTGTCTTCCAGCCAAGTGAGCAGGAGACACCGTATTTTTCGCTCTATAAGACGCACCAGACCATAAGACGCACCTAGTTTTTGGAGGAGGAAAACAAGAACAAAAATATTCTGAATCTCAGAAGCCAGAACAGCAAGAGGGATCGCTGTGCAGTGAAAGCAGAAATCCCTCTTGCTGTTTTCTGGCTTCTGGGATAGCTGCACAGCCTGAATTCGCTCCATAAGACGCACACACATTTCTCCTTACTTTTTAGGAGGGAAAAAGTGAGTCTTATAGAGCAAAAAATACGGTAGATTCAGAGCTGAAGGACACTTCCCAACCAGGGAAGAATACTCAAGGAGGGTGAAAATTAGGATCAGTGGCCTAGGAAAAACCCTGTGGTCCACATTTGCCCATAACACAGGCCTGATCTATCTTCATCATCATCATCATTATTATTATTAGATTATTCTTCATCATCATAATTAGAATTATTATTATTAGAATTTTTTCTAGAAATATTTTTCTTAAAATGGCAATGGCGCCCACCTGAGAATTGCCAAGTTCCAGTGAGTTCCGACTGACAAAAGCCCTGATTATTATTATTATTATAATTTGCATGCTGCCCTTCGTCCGCAGATCTCAGACCTGAAGCATTAAAACTGTCAAAACAATATTAACCGCTCCTTCTCACCCCGGCCAATTAGTAGCCTAAAACCTCAGGGCTCTGCATCGTTAAAAGCCTGGAGGAAGAGGCAAGTTTTCACCAGGGCCAAAAACTAAACAGAGTCTTTGCTGCGTGGCTTTTCCAGCAAACACGGAGTCACCACCAAGAAGGCCCTTTTCATGAGTGATGGATATTCGTGCCTTATACTTGGTGGTGGAATAATAAGCAAGGCTTTCGAAGCAGATCTTAAAGTCAAGGTAAGGAAGACGGCTTCTCTGCAACTGAGTCCTTCAGGAAAGCTGGCATTAAAACCAGGAGCTCTGCAGGCTGACCCTCACCCATTGACCCACCACCAAGGGGGCTGGCACTTAACCCTGTGCCTCATCTACTCAGTTTCTGCTAAGCTGCAGACTTAGCTTTCTTTTCTACTACCACAAAACTGAATTTCTGTGCGGCACTGCAAGAAATGGACTCAGGACTGGGTGTACCCTGGTCCATTAGGAGTCCCCTGACGTCCTTAGCTAGCCATGCATCCTAGAAACCCCGGAATCGAAGAGTAGGAAGGGACCACAAGGGTCATCTAGTCCAACCCCCTGCAATGCAGGAATCTTTTTTGCCCCACGTCTGGCTCGAACCCACAACCATGAAATTAAGAGTCTCGTGCTCTATCGACTGAGCTATCCCGCAGATCCTGGCCTTGCGGTCTGAGTGTGAGGCCACGTGATCAGGAGAAGGGAAGGGTGACATTGAGGTTATCGGCAGAGGAGGAACCAGTTTCAACAGCGACGGGAGGGAAGGAGATTCCTTTTTTTGGAACTCGCAGGGCCAGGAATGCATTAGCTTATCTGTCTGAAAGCCTCAGCTCTTTTGAGCTCAGCCTGGGCCAGCCAAGGCTATCATAACAACAACAGAACGGCCTGCAGGATCAGGCCCATCGAGTCCAGCATCCTGTTCCCCCAGATGCCGCAAAGGAAACCCTTAAGCAGGGCCTGAGCACAGGAGCCCTCTCCTCCTCCACAAATCTGCCTAGCCACCCAGGACATCACTGCCTCTTGTGGCAGAGAGTTCCACAGTTTAACCGCGTGACAAAGTCATTATCTCGCCTCTGTCCTGAATCTTCCAACGTTCCGCTTCGTTGGATGAACACGGGTTCTAGTGTTATATGGGGGGACATCTTCTTTGCCCACTTCCCCCAGGCCACACATTACTTTATAATAAACTTATCTTATACAACAACAACAACAATAACAACAACTTTTATTTATAGCCCACCCTCCCCAGCCGAAGCTGGGCTCAGAGCGGCCACCAGCAATAAAAGTAACACAGCATTCTAAAATCAATATTCTAAAATCAATTCAAAATCAAATTGCAACCAGAGTTCTACGAGGCTCACCAAAGGAGGGGGTCAGACTGTGCCTTGGCCAAAGGCCTGGTGGAACAGCTCCATCTTGCAGGCCCTGTGGAAAGATGTCAAGACCCGCAGGGCCCTAGTCTCCTGTGACAGAGCGTTCCACCAGATCGGGGCCACGGCCGAAAAAGCCCTGGCTCTGGTTGAGGCCAGCCTAACCCCCCTGTGCCCTGGGACCTCCAAAATGTTTTTATTTGAAGACTGTAAGGTCCTCCGTGGGACATACCAGGAGAGGCGGTCCCGTAGGTACGGGGGTCCTAGGCCGTATAGGGCTTTAATGGTTAAAAGGTATCACTTGCCTTTTCTCTAAACTAAAGAGTCCAAAATGCCACAACCCTTTTTCTCCTAGTCTCTCGGTCTCCCTGACTGTTTTGGTTGCTCCATCCTCCTATTACGCTGAATCACACATATCAGAAATAAATGCATATTTCCTCCACTCTGTTCCCCCCCTGCCCCCCTTTACCTCTGAGGAACCCCTTGTGCTGCTTACAGGTGGTCAACCCCCAATTTTTTTAGGGTGCGTGAGAGTGGGAGGGGCAGGGACCCTGCATGTTGGGTAAAGCGCCATTAACGTGGATCAGGATAACCCAAGGCGGATTCGGGCATGCCCATCTTTTACACGTACGGATTATCCCAATTATCGCACAATGCCTTCGCCACTGGAAGCTTTCCTCACGTGGCACGGGGCCACCGGAGGCAGCTGGGCCCAGGCCCAGGAGAACACGCCGCCCGCCACACCCTCTGCCTGGGCAGCTGCCCACACCAAGCCTCCGGTGAAACCGCAGCCGCACCTTCTCACGCAGCAAAGAAAACGTGAAATATTTTTAGCTGCCAGTGTGTGTCATTTGCCGTTGGGACTCCTGCTGGATGACCCTCAGCGTCCCTTCTTACCCTGCTTATTCCATGTATCACTTGCCGAAGCTTCTTTGATGACAACACAATATTCAAGGGAGCTTTGGGGCCTGTTTTGTGCCCCTATGACACATACACACACACCGTTGTGCCGCTCGCAGGGCAATCGGGGGCAGCCACCCTCGCCAAGGCCCCGTCGGGAGAGCAGTGGCAGCTGGTGCCCAGTGCAAGAGGCTGGCAGACCCTTTTGGGGTGATGTCTAAGCCCCATGGCAGGCAGAGACAACGCTGGGCCGGTTGTATGTAAGAAATCAGACCAGGAAATGGGGAGATGGCCGACTGAGGTTTTGGGGGCAGCGCCTGAACATAGAGAGTTGCAGCACATGGAAACGCCGTTTACCTTCCCACTGGAGGGGTACCTATTTATCTACTTGCACTGGTATGCTTTCGAACTGCTAGGTGGGCAGGAGCTGGGACCGAGCAACGGGAGCTCACCCCGTCGCGGGGATTCGAACCGCCAACCTTCTGATCGGCAAGTCCTAGGCTCTGTGGTTTAACCCCCAGCGCCACCCGCGCCCCTGAACCCGGGACACCCTTCTGCATGCCAAGCAGCTCTCCACCGCAGACCTCCTTTCCCACCACCCACCACCCTAATGTACCAGCCGCCAAAAATAGGATGCAATTTGCAAACTCAGAAGGGGAAAAGAAACCCGGGAGGCTAGGCTCTCTTTTGGCAAACATCTTTTTTCCAAAACAAAATAAATAAATCTCTCTTTTTTGCGCGCGCGGGGGGGGGGTGCGTTCTCTCTTCCAAGTCAAATTCCAGGGCGGCCCCTCCCTCCCCGCTCCCCTCCAGTCTTTGGTGGAAGGGGGGGGGGGTTTGAGGCTGCCTGCCTGCCTGGCTCTGCAGCGGTGAATAATCGCACCCAAAATGTCTGCAGCGCAGGGCGAGAGCAAGCCCGGGCGTGAATCGGATCCGCCTGCCGGCCGACCCCCCCACCTCCAGCCGCCGCGGTGCCCTGGAGACAGGCGGATCCGATTCCCAGAGAGAGAGAGAATCAGGGAGGAGAGGAAAAGGGGAGACGGAAAATGGGGGCATCTTGGCAAGACCCCCCCAAAAAGCGGCAAGAAAAAACGCAGAGCAGCAGTTTCCCACGCAGAGGTAGGAGGCGCGTTGGACGGCTTTGGGGAGGGGGGGGACCCTCATTCCTCCGCCCAGTCCCCGCCTGGGGGAAAGTTTTTTTTGGGGGGTGAAGGACCCGCGCCCCCCAAACCCTTGGCCGCCCCCACCTAAAGGAGGCTTTTCCACCCCGGCTGGGCGCTTAGAGGGAAATGTTTGCCAAAGTTTGGCCAAGTTTCCCAAAGTTTAGCCAAGTTTCCCAAAGTTTAGCCAAGTTTGGCCAAGTTTGCCAAACTTTGCCCCCGTCCCCTCGCCCTCCGCGGACCGACCTGGGGCTGAACGGGCGCTGCTGGTGCTTCTCCCGGGGGGGCTCCGGCCGCCGCCGCCGCCGCCGTCGGGGCTCTTCCTGGGAGTGATCCGCCGCCGCCGCCGTGCGCCCCACGCCTCTCCCCGGGAACAGGTCGGGCTCCCTGCCCGCTGCCTCCGCCCACCGCGGCTTTCCTTGGCCGTCCAACAGGTAGGACAGCTCCGGAGCGGCTCCTGCTGCATTCTGGGACTGGTAGTCCTGCCCTGAACCGGATTATTAGGGCCGTTCACACGCACAAAGATTTGCATTTGGTGTTTGGGGGATTTTTGTGGCATGGCAATGCATGTTTGCGTGCAAGCGTTGTTTACGCAAAGTATCTTTCCATTTCCCAATTTGTCTTTGCTTCTTTTCTTGGTTTCTAAATATCGTTTAACAATGTGTGAATGATTGTGTTTTTAGATGCATATGTTTGAAATGTGTCTCTTTTTTTGACATTCTTGCATTATTTAATAAATTTAATAAAAATTTAAAACACACACACACACACACAAGGTCCCGCGACGGGGCGGGGTGGGATCCGATTGGAAGCCGACGCTGCAGGGAGACCTCTGAGCATGGGCAGAGTGCCCAGGCTGTCCCCGCAAGCCCTTTCCCTCTCTTTTTCTTTGGGGGGGGGGTCTGAAGTCATTCTTGCTGCTGGTCTGTCGGGGGATGGAGGGCGCTTATTTTAAGGTGTGGATACGGGGGTACAACGCGGCCCCCCCATGGGTTTTAATGTTGTATTTTAATCTTGTTTTTAAAGTTGTATTTTAATCAACTTGTTTTTATTATTGATTGTTAGGCTCCCTGAGCCCGGTCTTGGCTGGGGAGGGCGGGGTATAAATAAAAATTATTATTATTATTATTATTATTATTATTATTGGAAACACTGCGCCTTCTTTGAATTGCATTCCCTGTTGTTGTTTTTTTACCATTCTGATTCGCCCTGGATTCCCTGGAGGGAGGGAGGGGGGGGAAAGTACTTTGCCCATGCTCAGAGGCCACATCACTGTCTCTGATGAGCTGGCACGTGGAGGGCAGGCGGGGTGGGGGCCAGCTAAAACAATCGAGGAGAGGATCGGGAAAGAGAAAAGGGGACGGCAGCACACCTGGGACCTTCTCCAGCTGAAGGGGGGAGAAGACTACAACTCCCAGCAGCCCCCGCGCCCGCCGGGTGACACATGGCTTTGGAATGCCAGCCTTTTCTCTCCGGCTCCTTCTGCAGCGCAGAAACCGGTCCAGAGAGCCGGGAATCGCCCTCGAGTCAGCAGCGCCTCTCCCCGAAAGCAGAAAGGTAGCAGCCAAGCCAGGAGCGGTTCCTGGCCTTGCCAGCTTGGCATTTCTCTCCCCTGCTGAAGATTAAGATTAAGTCCATCACCAGATTCCCTCCAGGGCTTCACCTTGGTAATAATAATAATAATAATAATAATAATAATAATAATAATAATAATAATAAATTTATACCCTGCCCAACTGGCTGGGTTTCCCCAGCCACTCTGGGCGGCTTCCAACAAAACACTAAAATACAATAACCTATTCAACATTAAAAGCTTCCCTAAACAGGGCTGCCTTTAGATGTCTTCTAAAAGTTTGGTAGTTATTTTTCTCTTTGACATCTGGTGGGAGGGCGTTCCACAGGGCAGGCGCCACCACCGAGAAGGCCCTCTGCCTGGTTCCCTGTAACTTGGCTCCATCCTTAATAAGAGGGTGGCTAACTTAGAATCATAGATTTGGAAGGGTTCCCACAGGGTCATCTAGTCCAACCCCAGAAATCACTGATGAAGAATCCCTGGCACCCGTCCTCTGCTTAAAAACTGCCAAGAGAGTTGGTGCCACTGCTGAATGTCTCTTACAATCAGAAAGTTCTTCCTGATGTTCAGTCGGAATTTCCTCTCTTGTAACTTGAAGCCACGGGTTCGAGTCCTACCGTCCAGTGCAGGAGAAAACAAGCTTTCTCCATCTTCCATGTGACAACCCTTGAGATATTTAAAGATGGCTATCATATCATATTGACTATGCAAAAGCCTTTGACTGTGTCGACCACAGCAAACTATGGCAAGTTCTTAAAGAAATGGGAGTGCCTGATCACCTCATCTGTCACCTGAGAAATCTCAATGTGGGACAAGAAGCTACAGTTAGAACTAGATATGGAACAACTGATTGGTTCAAGATTGGGAAAGGAGTACGACAAGGCTGCATATTATCTCCCTGCTTATTTAACTTATATGCAAAATTCATCATGCGAAAGGCTGGGCTGGATGAATCCAAAAGCCGGAATTAAGATTGGTGGAAGATTGGGGGTGAACAAATTCCTATGCCTCACAAATAACCCAGAGATGCATTTTAAATAAAAGCACACATTCTACTCATGTAAAAACATGCTGATTCCCGGACCGTCCGTGGGCCGGATTTAGAAGGCAATTGGGCCTGATCCGGCCCACGGGCCTTAGGTTGCCAACCCCTGTCCTAGTGCGATGCTCTAACCACTACACCACACTGGCTCTTAATCAGGAAATTTCCCTCCACCGCGCTGTCAAAAAGTGCCTGGGAACTTTTTTGAAAGCTGAATTCTCTTTTGTTTTCTTTAAAAAAGAAAAAAGAAATCTTTAAGCTGGCTATAGAAAACTGTCTGGTGACCTTTCTATAGGATGGAGTCAAAGCAAAGCAAATGGCCTTTTAAAAGGATTTAGCTGCGGCACCAATGCTTTTTTCATAATAATAATAATAATTTTTAAATCCCGAAATCCAACGACACCCACAATTTGAAACACTTGCCGGGAAAAAAGGGCGGGGGATATCTGTTTGTAAACAGATTTTTTGTAAATAAGAATACTCATGTGCATTTGTGTAAAGCAAACACCAGCAGGGCGAGAATTTATTTGGCCATAATTGGGGAGAGGCGAGTGAATCACCGTCGGACTCTTGTAAATTTAACAGCCCCAAAGAAGAAACAGATAAAACGCACCTTTACAACCATCTCAATCAATCAGAACATAAAAAGCCACATGTCTGAAACCACAAAAAGCAACCACTGTGTCACAGATCCTGCCCTCAGACACAGATAAAAATTTTAATAGTGGTTTGATCGCCAGAATTTACATAGAATCAGGAAGGAAGTGAGCACTCAAGTCTCATTCTGCCTTCTAAATCTGATTCCCACCTCTCAATAAAAACTGAAAGACACAAACACAAACCCTACCAATTTGTTTAAGCTCTGCAGTCATAAGAACCTGGTTTTCCAGGTCCTAGTCTGACACTCTAACCACTACACCACACTGCCTCTTAATCAGGAAATCCCCCCCCCCATTCCACCCCTCGAAAAGTGCCTGGGAACTTTTTCACTTTACATTTAAGAATATCCGTGTGCATTTTTGTAAAGCAAACAGTGGCAGGGAGAGGGAATTTATTTGGCCATAACTGGGGCGAGGCGAATGAATCACAGTCGGACTCTTGAAGATTTAACAGTCCAGAAAAGGAAGCAGATAAAACTCACCTTTATAACTGGCTCACTCGATCGGAACATCAAAACCACACGCCAAAAACCACAAAATCTATCACTTTGTGACATATCTTTCCCGTAGACATGGATATAACTTTTGCAAGTGGTTTGATCTCCAGGATTTAAAGGTAAAGGTAAAGGGACCCCTGACCATTAGGTCCAGTCGTGGCCGACTCTGGGGTTGTGGTGCTCATCTTGCTTTATTGGCCGAGGGAGCTGGCGTACAGCTTCCGGGTCATGTGGCCAGCATGACTAAGCCACTTCTGGCGAACCAGAGCAGCGCACGGAAACGCCGTTTACCTTCCCGCCGGTGCGGTACCTATTTATCTACTTGCACTTTGAGTGCGTTTGAATTGCTAGGTTGGCAGGAGCAGGGACTTAGAAACAGGAGCTCACCCCATCATCGCGGGGATTCGAACTGCCAACCTTTTGATCGGCAAGCCCTAGGCTCTGTGGTTTAACCCACAGCGCCACCCACATCCAGGATTTACATAGAGCCAGAAAGGAAGTGAACATCCCAGTCTCGTTCTGCTTCCTCAATCTATTTCCCAACTCCCAATAAAGGTTGAAAGACACAGCGCATGCACAAACCCTTTGAGTTTGTTTAAGCTCTGCAGTCGTAAGGCTATAAGATCAGGCCAGCATCCTGTTTCAGGCCAGCATCCTGTTCTCCCAGTGGCCAAATACCTCTAGGAACCCAGGTAGACTTCCTCTAGACCTGGAGGCTCTATAAGAAGACCCTGCTGGACCAGGTAGGTCGATGGCCAATTTGGCCAGCATCCTGTTCTCACAGTGGTCAACAAGGTGCTCAAATGGGAAGCTCAGAAACTGGATCTGACCACAAGAACGCTCTCCCCTCCTGGTATTCAGAAGTGATGCCTCTGTCCGTAGAGGCAGGGCATAGCCGTTGTGGCTCTTAGCCACTGATAGTCACGGGTAAGTCTTATCCTCTGTAATCCCACGTATCCAATGAAATCAAACCACTGCACAGAACTTGCAGGTGGTGTTTTAGGTGGTAAATCTGTTCTTAGCCATCTACAGAGCATGCATGCAAAAATATATAATCCTCTCTTTCGTCCATACAGGTGGGTGTGTTTTTTAAAAGTGGTTTGTGGCCATAATAACCAAAAGGGTACCAGTGCCACACCTAGGTTTACCGCCGACTTTCCTTCTACACTTCAGGATCTCCTGGCGCAGGATTCCTACTCTCTCGGGGCCTAGTTTTTAAAAGTGCTATTCTCTTCCCCAGAGCATCGCTGACAGCAGGGTTAAGGAAAGCACCAGCTCCATCTGTCGGTGCTTGAAAGAAACACGCAGCAGACTTCAATGCAGTTTAGCGCTGTACAATTAACTCCAAAGCACTTCAAAAGGCAGGCTTCTCGGCAGTGAGGAAGGAAAGGCTCTGCGGTGTTTTGTCGAGGAAATGAAGGAGGCGTGAGTGGCTTCATAAGCCAGTGGCTAAAAAGAAATATCAATGAGGTGGGCTTCAATGCCCTTCAACGCTGCTCAAGTAATTCTAATGCACTTGGAAGGCTGACTTGCAAGATGAGAGGCTAATGAAGACATAAACTGAAATATATGGTATAATAATAATAATAATAATAATAGTGGAAAGAGTGTCATTGCACATGTGGAGAGTGCTTTTCCCTCACCACCACTGAGTAGCCAAAGCTGATTCCCACTTATCTGGGGTTTGAAGTGCCTCAATTTCGGTCAGCCCATATAACATCTCCTGTTTTCAAAAGTAAGCACTGGGTTTTTCCCTGATGGCGGGGCATAGAAAATGCTATTTTAAAAACACAACATTTGCAAAAAGCTGCGGCTTCTTTCATGCTAGGAGCGCACGGAAACCAACGCAACGTCCTTCGGGTGGACACACAAACACTCACTTCCACACATACAGCCACACGCGAGACGCATGCCTGGACATGTGTTTTAGACCTAAGAACGATGCGTCATAAATAAAAGAGGGAGGGAGGGAGGCAGCGATGGGGTGGGGGGCAGGAATGCTTTGCAAAAGGCTCCTTTTTTAGTGCAGAAACAAAACATGCCTTTTTGGGTCATCAGAAGAAGGGGGAAATGCGTCGGCACGCCACGGTCCGGCCACCCCAACCTGGTCCTCTCTTTGGAGTTCTGAGTTCGAAACAGCTGGCGGGGACCAGATCAGGGAAGTCTGTAAGATGTATCTGGGGAGCAGTCAGGGAGCAGGACTCTTTAATGGATGGTCAGCGGACGGCTGCCCCACCCCTTTGTAGATGGAGGGTCTCCCGATCCCATCAGCGTCCAGAAAAGGGCAGCCCCTGACCCCAGCCCCCACGGAGGGCAGCCCCCAGACTGGGCCTGCAGGGATTTTTCTGTCCGCCATTCTTGCATGGGCAGCTGGGAACGAGGAAGTCCTGCCTGCGTCCGGATTTCAGACAGGAATGTCTCTCTCGGACAGGGGCAAATTCTTGGCTTCTTCTTGGTCTCTGTGCTGCGCCTCTGGTCTCTCCGCACCGGGGAGTTTGCAGCTGAAATAAAACCACATGCAACAGGTTTGGGGGGGGGTGAAATAAAAAAAATAAGGTCTGATATATATAATAAATGTTCATAAATGTACCAAGCAAACACGTACATAAAGATATATAAACCACATGTCTGAAGCAGCACAGGAAAACAGCCCTGAAAACCATTTTGTCTCCCAAACTGACCCAATGATTTCTCTGCAAGGTCAAAGGAAAATGGACAAGCCTCCCCATTGTCTTTTCCTTCAGGGTATGTCTGTGTATGAATAGGGTGAGCCTGTGACCTGGCTCAGGAACTAAGTATTTATCATTACAAAAGACTGGCCAGGCTCCCCAGGGTATCCAATCAAGTGAGCATTAATAGGTAACCTGCCAGACAGGAGATAAACAATGCACTCAGATTTCTGTTGTAGACCGCCCTTTCTGTGATGTAGGTATGATTTTATGATGGAGAACCTGCAAAGGACTCTATAAGGGCTCTTGTGTCCCCCATAAGGAAATAAGGGCAGATTTTCGTTTATTACACTGGAGAGGTCTGAAGGTGCCAGTCCCCAGCAGACCTGCTGACTTTACAGAATTCTGCACTGCAGGAGAGGAAAATTGGGGAGATAAAGGGCTGGTTTAAATAGCCAGGGCTGAAGCAACAGCGGCACCCACAGGCAGCTCAGGACATTGCTAACCCTATCGTAACATTGCCCTTCATTCCCTCCATCCCGAAGCCAGAGGGCGGGGTTATGCTCTGGCCCCACCCACCATCTAGAGAACTAAGGGGTGCTGGTCGGGTGTGAAATATGCTCATAAAAGCACGGTGCCCCTCCAGATCAGACTGCACTGCTCTGAGTATGTAACATCAATACTTGGCAACTGAGCTCGCTACTTTTCCTCTGCCCTCCCTGTTCCTCTTTCCTCTTGCGTCTTTTCAATCGAGAGCCTGCAGGCAAGGCTTGCCTGACCTTTCAATCTCCTAGGACACCTGAGAAGCTTTACAAGTAAGGAATAATGTTATGAAACCACCTGGGTCAGAGCGTTGGTCCATCTAACCATGTTGTCTACTCTGGCTGGCAGCCTCTCTCAGTCTTTCCCATCACGTTCTCCCAATGGACCTTTATTTTTAATCTGGAGATGCCAGGCTTTTGCAGGCAATTTCTCCCCCTCTTTCCTATTGTCGCCAACTGCCACGCAGACACCGTGCTCTCGTGTACCTACAGTGGTGTAAAAGGCGTCAGGCTTGGCTCCCGGGGTCTCCTCTTGGGCCCAATCCGGTGGCTCCTGGGGAAAGGAGAGACAGGTAAATCTTTTTTTGTCTTTTTTGGCAGTTTTATTTATTTATTAATGTTATTATGTTATATCTGTAAAGAATATCATATTACAGTACAATGCTTATTATCATATAATTTTCAACATGTTTACAAAATTTATATACAAAGTTTATATACCTAAAGGTAACAAAAAAGGAAGAAAAGGAAAAAACAAAGACAAAAAAGTCATATCTGTACCAACACTTTGGACTTCCTGTCTATCCCATTGTATATTCCTTTTTTACAATTGAATGTACTCTTATTATTGTATATTTCTTTAGGTAAAGGTAAAGGGACCCCTGACCATTAGTTCCAGTTGTGACTGACTCTGGGGTTGCGGCGTTCATCTCGCTTTATTGGCCGAGGGAGCCGGCGTACAGCTTCCGGGTCATGTGGCCAGCATGACTAAGCTGCTTCTGGGGAACCAGAGCACCGCACAGAAACACTGTTTACCTTCCTGCTGGAGCAGTACCTATTTATCTACTTGCACTTTGATGTGCTTTCGAACTGCTAGGTTGGCAGGAGCAGGGACCGAGCAACGGGAGCTCACCCCGTCGCGGGGATTCGAACTGCCGACCTTCTGATCAGCATGTCCTAGGTTCTGTGCTTTAACCCACAGCGCCACCCATGTCCCTTTAGATACATATTAGGTCCATAAATTACCAAATAGCATATATTCAACACAAAAAACAGCGGCAATTTGTTGTTGACAAAGGACAGCTGGACATATAAATGGCCCCATTACCTTCAGGAGATTAGGGCCTCATCAAATCTAAATCCGGCCCTGGGCAGGAAGGTAGCCTTGGCAACACCTGTGCCCAGAGATCTGCTCTGATTCACAATGGCCACATTCAAGGTGCTGCTATTAATATATAAAGCCCTGAACAATTTGGGACCGGTTCACCTGTGAGATCTCCTTATCCCAGGTACCTCCCCCTCAACCGCTTCGATCTATGGAAGTGGCCCTGTTCCAGCTGCCACATAAGACCCCATTCCACATTTCTAAAGAAGTCAATATTTTAGTGTGGCAGCACCTGAACTCTGGCACCAGGCAGGCAGATGTTGATGCGTGTTTTCATTGTTTATTTTATCTTCCGAATGTTTTAAAGAGTTTTCATGGTTAGTTCTGCTGTTCTGGCCGTTCCCTCGCTGCAAGAAGCCAAGTTACAGGGAACCAGGCAGAGGGCCTTCTCGGTGGTGGCACCTGCCTTGTGGAACGCCCTCCCACAAAGAGAAAAACAACAACTACCAGACTTTTAGAAGAGATCTGAAGGCAGCCCTGTTTAGGGGAGTTTTTAATGTTTAATAGGTTATTGTATTTTAATATTCCGTTGGAAGCCGCCCAGAGTAGCTGGGGAAACCCAGCCAGATGGGCAGGGTATAAATAATAAATTATTATTATTATTATTATTATTATTATTATTATTATTATTATTATTATATACCACTTACCTCTCGCCTTTCAAACGTTTCCGCCGAGGCCTGGAAAAAGAGGAAAACATATATTTACTCAAGCGGAAGCGGATGGATTGGTTGAAGCTGATCTGGTGTGTGTGCCTCCCGTAGAAAAAGCACCCAGTCCGGCATCCTGTTTTCGAAGTGGCCAAATATCCCTAAGAACCTAGGAATGTAGATAGACTGCCGCTGCAGCTGGAGGTTCCACAAGGACCTAAGGAGAGCCTGGCTGTTGGATCAGGCCAATATCCCAACTAGTCCTCCATGAATTTGTCTCTTCCTCTTCTAAAGCCATCCAAGCGGGTGGCCAACCCTGCTTCCTGTGGCAGTGAGTTCCATGGTCTAACTCTGTGCTGTGTGAAAGGAGCCCTTTCCTATATCTGTCCTGAATTTCCAGCTTCATTATATGTCCATGAGTTCTAGTCTTATGAGAGAGGGGGACGAGAAATTGCCACTTCCTCCATGCCATACTTGCAAAACAGGATCTAAGTGTGATTTGACAAATGATCTTATGAATATCTACACAAGTTTGGAAGGCAGAATAGCTTGGTGTGGGTACAAAACCCAATCCTTTCTCAATAATAATAATAATAAATTTTTATTTACATCCCGCCCTCCCCAGCCGAAGCCGGGCTCAGAGCGGCTAACAACAGTAAAATAATACAACATTCTAAAATCAGTTCATTATAAAATCAGTTCAAATCGAATTAATGGCAACCATTGGGCTAGAGTTCTGTGAGGATTACCGAAGGAGGGGGTCAGACTGCGCCTTGGCCAAAGGCCAGGCGGAACAGCTCCGTCTTGCAGGCCCTGCGGAAAGATGTCAAGTCCTGCACGGCCCTAGTCTCTTGTGGCAGAGCGTTCCACCAGGCCGGGGCCAGTACTGAAAAGGCCCTGACTCTGGTTGAGGCCAGCCTAACCTCCCTGTGGCCCGGGACCTCCAAGATGTTTTTGTTTGAAGACCGTAAGGTCCTCTGTGGGACATACCAGGAGAGGCAGTCCCGTAGATACGAGAGTCCTAGGCTGTATAGGGCTTTAATATACTTAATTCTGCTCTAGTTAAATTATGAGAAGACAAATTAACAACCAATGATCCTTTTCTCCTGTGAGGACGTGTCATCTGGCCCTCGCGAAAACCCGGACAGCGCCTACTGGATCTAAGCTGCAACTCCCTATCTCTCTCTATGTCACTAATGGAATCACAGTCACTAGGGAAATCTCGTGGCGTATTACCACCAGCACATCTTCTGGTCTGTTTGTTCTTGTTTTTATCATTGTCACTGAACCACCAATATACATTGTTGTGAGCATAATCATTTTTGTCCCCGTTGAATTTCTGCGCTTTCAATTACCTGACCTCCTCTGTGAAGGTGTTTAGATCCTTCTCTACATTCTGCATCAATTTGTCCATTTCCTGAGTGTTCGGTTGAGCTTTCAGATTATCCGATACCATACTTATTTATAAACTTCGACCAAATCACTCCTTCCTTTTCTTTTCCCCTGAACTAAAGAGTCCCAAATGCACATTTTCTAAAATTCAGGGAATGGGTGGATATGGGGGAGAGGGGGAACCTCTGTACGTGCTCAGGGGCACTTTTACAAGTGCACCATACATTATAGGGATGAGCTGTGGTTTGGGAAATAGGTTCTGGGGTGCAGCGAGAATGAGCTGTGGCATAAAACGGAACCCTTCCCCCCCAAATTTTGTTTGTTTGTTTTCACAATATTATAAACAAACAAACAAACAAACAAGACAAACAAACATAAATCATAGCCTTATTGAAAATTAAGTTAAGTGACTTCCTCGCTTCCCCTTGGTTGAATTTCATTGCATGTCCTTTTAACGGTTTTCCAAATCCCAATTCTTATGAAATTTAACTTAAACATTAACATCCTTAAATCTTATGGAATTAAACATATTAATTCATCACTTCACATAAATAAAATCCTAAGCCAATTAAGTATCTGCAAGCTATTTTCAATTAATTTAACTTAACAAATTTAACTAGATAATCATTAAATTTATCCCACTCTTTCTGATACTCCTTCTGGTCGCGGAACCCTTTATGCCCCTCCACACCCCCCCAACATCCAGTTGCAGACCCTCCCCGCCAAACCTCCCAGCTGGCTCCTGCTTGGCCTTCGTCTCACCTGCAAGAGCAGCGGGTGTGCTCCACGAACTTCATTTCTTCCTGCTGTGTCGTGCCCAGAATGGGGCTCACTCGGACCACCTGCCAAGGGGGAAGGGGGACATGTCACCTTCCACCAGCTGCACGCACTCCAGCTCCCGTCCTCCTCGGGTACCTGCCCCACTAGACGACGGAGACAGTGTGCTGGGGAAGACTGAACTTTGGGCTTCATCCAGCCAGACATACCCTCGTGTGCCTGCTAGGCTTCTTGCCAAATCCTGGATCAGATCCAATGTTAGTCATACACTAAACTAGCCAAGGGATAGACTATATGGAATTGGCAGAAATGACTGGCAGAATCCGAGACTTGGGAGAAGAACAAACAGAAGAAGATTGGATGAAGTTTAAAGATGATCTGCAAAAACATTGTAAACTATTTGAATGTTAAAACGATGCAGGATATAGAGATAGTGCGGCATTAGTGACAAAGTTGAAAGGAACGTGCAAAGATGTCTTATAAGTAACAAGTAAAGAAACATAGCAAAATTAATCAATGATGGGGGATTAGAAGATAAGTGGTTAATAGTGATAATGGTTAATTTAAAAGAAATTAAGTAACATTAAAATCAGACAAAATAATGGAAGAGTTTGCTGAAACTAATTTGGAAATTGGAATACAGAAAAGGGAGGTGTGAGGAAGTCGGGAAAGTAAGGTACATGAAATTAAGAATTGAACTTATATATTTCTGTTTGATTTTTTGTGTTATATTGTTTATTGTCTGTTATTGCGTTGTTTTGTTTTGTTTGTTATGATAAAATTTGTTGAAACCCTAATAAAAATCTTTTAAAAAAAAAAAAAACTAGCCAAGGGATGTTTCCCCCAGATGTACTGGGAATGCCCAGCGGTAAAGGAATTTTGGAATAAAATCCTAAAGGTTATTAATGAACTGTTTAAAGTGAAGCTTTCAATAGACTTTGATTACATGACAATGGGTATATGGAAAGGGGACCAGTTTACTTTCAAAGCTATGATATCAGCGGGAAAGGCAACGATAGCTTTAGGTTGGGAAGACAGAGGAAAATGGACAGTAGAGGCATGGAATAGTTATTTTTTTGAACTTGTTCAGTTGGACATTGTCGCAGTCACGTCACAGGAAACAACGTGGAAGGACAAGTCCACCACGATAAGGAACAGATGGAACCCCTGTCGTCAATGGATAAAAACTACTGGGACAAAAGACATTCGGTGGAAACGTAAGACGCTATATATATACCATATTTTTCGCTCTATAAGACGCACCAGACCACAAGGCGCACTTAGTTTTTGAAGGATGAAAACAAGAAAAAAAATATTCTAAATCTCAGAAGCCAGAACAGCAAGAGGGATCGCTGCGCAGTGAAAGCAGCAATCCCTCTTGCTGTTCTGGCTTCTGGGATAGCTGCGCAGCCTGCATTCGCTCCATAAGACACACACACATTTCCCCTTACTTTTTAGGAGGGAAAAAGTGAGTCTTATAGAGCAAAAAATACGATATGCGGGGGGGGGGGGGAGGCTGAAAAAGTCATACGGATTCGACCCATTGGCATCCATTGTGGAATCACCGAGTTGGAAGGGGCACCCGGGGGTCATCTAGGCCAACCCCCTGCAATGCAGGAATCTCAACTGAAGCATTCATGACTGATGGCCATCCAGCCACTGCTTAAAACCTCCAGGGAAGGAGAATCTATCACCTTCCCCGGCGTTGAACAGCTCTTTACCATCTTGCCTAAGTTTTAGTCGGAATCTCCTGTCTTGTATCTCAAAGCTACGGGTTCGAGTCCTACCCTCTGGAGCAGGAGAAAACAAGCTAGTCCCCTCTTCCATGGGACAGCCCTTCAGACATGCAAAGATGGCTATCATATCACCTTTCAGTCTCCTCTTCAGCTACCTCAACCGTTCCTTGCAAGACTTGGGAGGTTCATCTGCCATGAGTTCTTTAGTTGTGATTCCTGCATTGACTGGGGGGGTCGGCTACATGACCTCTGGGGGATCCCTTCCAACCATACAGTACTATGAGCATTAAGTGTGCCTCTGGTTTTACATGTAACTAAGCAACTGGGAGTCTGGGACCCTAAGTGGACTCCCAATAAGTGGAGTGAGGTTGAGGGAAACCACCAGAGCTTTGCAAGGTGACGACGTTAAGGAAGGGCTGAAGTTGCAATTCCTGCTTTGCAGTGGGTTGAGCTGGATGACCTTTGGGGGTCCCTTTGAACTCTACAATTCCGTGATGCCTCTGTGGTTCTAGGACTCGGGGCAGGGCAGCAGCCCTTTCCCCACCGGCGCACCTGCAAGTCGATGGTCCGGGTCTCCACGGCGATGCACTCCAGACTCTCGTCTCCACAGCAACCAGCACATCTCCAGAGGGGGACGCAGGGGGGCTTGAAGATGTGCTCGGCCTCGTGGGGGAATTCGCTCAGGATGTCCACCAGGGTCTCCCGGGCTCGGCAGTAGCTGCGGCTCCAGACCTCCTCAAAGGGCACCACTGCAGAACATACAGTCAATATCTACATGAAGCCACTGGGAGAGATCATCAGGGGGTTTGGGCTGGGTGTTCATCAGTATGCAGATGATACCCAGCTCTACCTTTCTTTTAAATCTGAACCAGTGAAAGCGGTGAAGGTCCTGTGTGAGTGTCTGGAGGTGGTTGGAGGATGGATGCGGCTAACAGATTGAGGCTGAATCCTGACAAGACAGAAGGACTGTTTTGGGGGGGACAGGGGGCGGGCAGGTGTGGAGGACTCCCTGGCCCTGAATGGGGCAACTGTGCCCCTGAAGGACCAGGTGCACAGCCTGGGAGTGATTTTGGACTCACACCTGTCCATGGTGGCACAGGTCAGGTCTGTGTCCAGGCAGCTATCTACCAGCTCCATCTGGTACACAGGCTGAGACTCTCCCTGCCCGCGGACTGTCTCTCCAGAGTGGTGCATGCTCTGGTTATCTCCCACTTGGACTACTGCAATGCGCTCTATGTGGGGCTACCTTTGAAGATGACCTGGAAACTACAACTAATCCAGAATGTGGCAGCTAGACTGGTGACCGGGAGTGGCCGCCGAGACCACATAACACCGGTCTTGAAAGACCTACATTGGCTCCCAGTACGTTTCCGAGCACAATTCAAAGTGTTGGTGCTGACCTTTAAAGCCCTAAACGGCCTCGGTCCTGTATAACTGAAAGAGCGTCTCCCTCCCCCCATCGTTCCGCCCGGACACTGAGGTCCAGTGCCGAGGGCCTTCTGGCAGTTCCCTCATTGCGAGAAGTGAGGTTACAGGGAACCAGACAGAGGGCCTTCTCGGTGGTGGTGCCCGCCCTGTGGAAACGCCGTTTACCTTCCCGCCGGAGCGGTACCTATTTATCTATTTGCACTTTGATGTGCTTTTGATCTGCTAGCTTGGCAGGAGCAGGGACCGAGCAATGGGAGCTCACCCTCTCATGGGGATTTGAACCGCCAACCTTCTGATCGGCAAGTCCTAGGCTCTGTGGTTTAACCCACAGCGCCACCCGCTTCCCTCTTTACCTTTACCTTTTTATAAAATCTAAATGGAACTCCAGCCAGTAATCTGGCCAAAGCATTTTGGACCACTGACATTTCCATTTTTGACCGACTGAAAACCCCATGTGGAGCACATTGCAGTGATCCAGCCAGAAAGTTACCAGTGCCTGGAGTGCAGTGGCCAAGTCATCTCTGTCCGAAAGGGGCTGTAGCTGGCAAACAAAACACTCTTTGCCCCTGGGTGCAAACTTTGCAGTTTGGAAGGTTGTGGCTTTTCCACGTGAGGAAGGCAATGAGTTTTTCAGAAAGGGGAAGGTGGGAACAAGAAACTCACCTCCTGCTGGCTGCTCAGAAGTCAACACCGGCTGTAAGTGAACGGAGGACCAGTTAGAAAGGAGCACCCTTGGGTGGGGTCTGTGATAGTACACTGAGGTCCAGCTCCGAGGGCCTTCTGGCGGTTCCCTCCCTGCGAGAAGTGAAGCTACAGGGAACCAGGCAGAGGGCCTTTTCGGTAGTGGCGCCTGCCCTGTGGAATGCCCTCCCTTCAGATGTCAAGGAAATAAACAACTACAGTGGCACATGGGTTCTCAAACACCTTGATACTCAAACAACTTGGAACCCAAACACTGCAAGGCTGGAAGTACCATAAGTGTTCTGGTTTGCGAACTTTTTTCGGAAGCCAAAAGTGCTCCATTTTGAGTGCTACACTTCCAGTTTGAGTACCACACTTCCACTTTGAGCATTACGCTGAGGTCTGTCTGTTTCTGCTATTTTGCATTTTTGTTTTTGCAGCTTTTTTGTTTTGGTTTTTTGACTGTGTGAAACCCAATTCAGCTACTAACTGATTGACCGTGTGACTGCAGTACATTGTTTATTGCTTTCCTTTTATGGATCAATGGTCTTGCTAGATAGTAAAATTCATGTTAAATTGCTGTTTATGGGGTTGTTTATAAAAGAATGGAATGTGTTAATCCATTTTGCATTACTTTCCATAGGAAAGCACGCCTTGGTTTTGGAACGCTTTGGTTTTGGAACGGACTTCTGTAACGGATTAAGTTCGAGAACCAAGGTACCACTGTACATGACTTTTAGAAGGCATCTGAAGGCAGCCCTGTGTAGGGAAGTTTTTAATGTTTGATGTTTTCTTGTAGGTAGACCTTAATTCTAAGGCAGTTCTTTTAAAACTATCTAGAAGCTGCTTTACCAGGGATAGCCACTAGATGGCGGTCCACCGCTACAAGACAATTAAAAGTTAGCTTCAGCTCAAGGGAATCAATCGGCTGGTTTTCGGGGGCAAAAATTATTGTCTATAATCATTTTATGCATTTTATTATTCCATAAAATTTATACACCGTTTAATTGTATTTAAAAAAGAGAGATTGACAGCAGTTTGCAAAAAAACCCCCAATGAAATTAGCAATAAGAAGAACTGACGACAATAATTCTTTCAAAAAGTTGAACAGGCTAAAAACAGATTAAAACTCGCACCAGCTTTCTAAATATCTGGGCAAAACGGCTTTAATTCATTTATTTACAGGCTACGGCTCGTCTCGCCATGCTTTTGAACGTGCGCATGTCCACTTGCAGAGAGAGTCTTGCCCTGGAAATTCTTAAATAAATTAATAGCTTTGCCTAGTGGTTAGAATCCCCCACTCGACCGTGTTGCTGCTTCTCAGCCTAACCTACCTCGCGGGGTTGTTGTGGGGATTAAATGAGAACGGGAGGGATGCAGGCGCAGCTCCTTGGAGAAACAGGTGAGACCAAAATATGGTAAATAAATAACAGTAAATAAATATATTTTTAAGGCCTTCTTTTCTCAGGCATCCGAATGGATTCGAGCTGTTTTGCCTCCGCTGGGTTTGTTGGCTTCTCTGCCGCTTCTAGGGATATTACTGGGGCGCGGCATATTTTCCCCTACTTTTAACTTGGTTTATTTGGCTGTTGCTTAGAAGATGGAGCGCATCTCGTTTCAGGACCCAAACCAAACAAGAAAAGGCGAATTCAAGCTCAACATGAGAAATACCCTCTGGACAGGACAGGCGCAGAGCTGCCCTTCGCTGGAGGCTCATAAGCAGAGGCGATGAATAAGGCAATGAAATTAATAACGTCTAATAAATACAAAAAACGTTCGCTAATGAATGCCCGCCGGGTTGATTCATCCCCATACGGAGAAGAAATCTGTGCCCCTGCTGTCAAAAAAAAACCCCGCTTTGCAAGGACCACGGCGCGCTCTGCCTGGGACAGAAATAGTTTCTTGCCTCCTTCTAAACTCTCTGCACCCCCAGATGTATTTTTTAAAAATACGCAAGGCTGGATAGTTCAGGGGGAATTTAACACCCGTCTCCCGCTGGCTCTGCCCACGGCAACAGCGAGGCGAGGCTTCCTGGGACACATGGCAAGACCTTCGTGCTGGGGAGAAGGCTGGTCTTTTTATTCCCTTTTCCACTTTTTGAAGAGGGCATGCAGGAGCCCCGAGCCCTGGAAGAGACCCCCGCGCCTTTCCCTCCTCCTCCAGACCCCACCCGGTGCCACCCGGAGGCTCTTTTTACCTGAGCGCACAAGAGGGCGATTGCCACCAGGTACCCAGGGACTGGCATCCTCTTCGTCCTGGATCTGCTCGAGGAGCGGACGGTGGGTGCTGGGGCAGCGAGGTCCAGGCTCGCCCAGCTCCGGAGTCAGCAGAGGAGGGCATCCGCCAAGCCGGAGGGGGACAAGCGGGTGGCACAGAGCGGGCGCTCCATGGATGGCAGCGGAGAGGGAGACCTTTCTTCTCACCCGCTTCTCCTGGAAGTTGGAAGCAAATAAGAGGATGGACGAAATGAGGAAGGGAGGCGCTGGGGGGCGGCAGGAAGGGGCAGAGGGAAGCGGGATCAGGGAATGTCCTGGAGAGAAGGAAATAAAGTTGGAGCTCCACCCCAGCTGGAAAAAGGAGGGGCTTTCAAAGGCAGGCTGCCCCCCCCCCCGTCGAAGCTCCAGCTGGAGCCTCTCCAGGGCTCTGTCTGTGCTCAGGGCACCAGGGGTGAGGCGGGGGGGGGGTGGGGGTTGGCAACTTAGCAGAGGCTAGGGAAGGATCCCTGCGCCCTGGCACGGGCAGCGGCGCCTGCGTGCGTCTTGGCGCACGGACACGGGGCGCTCCTGTGGCCAAGCAGGTGGAAGAGTCTTGTGGCATCTGAAAGGAGGGCGGTGCCAGTGTTGTGCGAGGGTCAGAGCGGGGGTTTACAAAGTGGCCCGTGACGCCCCCTGGGGGCGGGGGCGGGATTCACCGAGGGGCGCTGAAAGTGGTGATTTAAGAACCCTGCTTTGTTGTTGTTGTTTAGTCGTTTAGTCTTGTCTGCCTCTTCGTGACCCCCTGGACCAGAGCACTCCTGTCTTCCACTGCCTCCCGCAGTTTGGTAAACTCATGCTGGCAGCTTCGAGAACACTGTCCCACCATCTCTTCCTCTCTCGTCCCCTTCTCTTTGTGCCCTCCATCTTTCCCAACATCAGGGTCTTTTCCAGGGAGTCTTCTCTTCTCATGAGGTGGCCAAAGTCTTGGAGCCTCAGCTTCAGGATCTGTCCTTCCAGTGAGCACTCAGGGCTGATTTCCTTCAGAATGGAGAGGTTTGATGTTCTTGCAGTCCATGGGACTCTCAAGAGTCTTCTCCAGCACCAGAATTCAAAAGCATCCATTCTTCGGCGATCAGTCTTCTTTATGGTCCAGCTTGCACTTCCATATATCACTACTGGGAAAACCATAGCTTTAACTATATGGACCTTTGTTGGCAAGGTGATGTCTCTGCTTTTTAAGATGCTGTCTAGGTTTGTCATCGCTTTTCTCCCAAGAAGCAGGCGTCTTTTAATTTCGTGACTGCTGTCACCATCTGCAGTGATCATGGAGCCCAAGAAAGTAAAATCTCTCACTCCATTTCTTCCCCTTCTGTTTGCCAGGAGGTGATGAGGAGAACCCTGCTAAAGCGGCTTTATTAAGCCAGGCACTGGTTATCACTTCATCAAGGCCACCCATTGCATTGAGAATGTGCTGAGCAGCGAGTTCGTTCCCAATAATGTGGAATGTTAAGACTCTTGCTAAATGACTGTCAGATTTTGAAAGGCAGGGGCCGCTCGACTGAGTTCATCTTTGCTGTTGTATTAGTTAAACTACATCGTTTAGATTGGAATCCGAATAAAGATGCAATTAATCTTCCCTGCTTTGAATTTTATTGGGCTATTATCTTGCTCAGTGGGTCGTGGAATCTGCTATTTTGAAAAATGCATTTTATAGGGTGGGTTGGTGGGGCTCTGGGGCATGAGTTTATGGAAGCGAAGGGGTGCCTGAGTTTGAGAGCCACTGCAATAATAATAATAATAATTTATTATTATTTATACCCCACCCATCTGGCTGGGTTTCCCCAGCCACTCTGGGCGGCTTCCAACAGAATATTAAAATACAATAGTATATTAAACATTAAAAGCTTCCCTACACAGGGCTGCCTTCAGATGTCTTCTAAAAGTCTGGTAGTTTTTCTCTCTCTTTGACATCTGGTGGGAGGGCGTTCCACAGGGCGGGCGCCACCACCGAGAAGGCCCTCTGCCTGGTTCCCTGTAACTTGGCTTCTCACAGCAAGGGAACCGCCAAAAGGCCCTCGGCGCTGGACCTCGGTGTCCGGGCAGAACGATGGGGGGGGGAGATGCTCCTTCAGGTATACTGGGCATTTGAGGCCGTTTAGGGCTTGAAAGGTCAGCACCAACACTTTGAACACGGCTTTAACATGTAGGACTGAGATCTGTGAGAGACCAGGGTTCATATCCTCCCACTTGAGGGAGGTTCACCAGGTGTAGCCTTCAGGGCCAGTCACTGCCTGACAGCTTAACCTACCTCAAAGGGCTGTTGTGAGGATTAAATGAGGAGCAGGAGGAGAACCATGGGCACCACCTTGAACTCCTTGGAGAAAAGGGCCGGATATAAATGCAACAAATAAACAATGAGAAGAATACATTGAGTGGGTAAGAATACACTTATCCGATCCCTAGAATGTCATACTGTATTGCACGGGTAACTAAGTCCATATGGAGGCCTGGGGAGATGTAACCCAACGTATTTCTGCCATTTGGTTTTAAATGGTTTTTAGCATGGCTTTTTAATGGTTTTAGCTGCCCTGGGACCTTGGAGTGGATGGTAGGTGATAAATGATTGTAATTAATGATGCAATGCATACCTTTATTAGGCCAGCCAAAATACCACAAACTAAAATATCGCAAAATTAGCTTCTGAGTCCTCCAGAAATCTTCATCAGGCTTGATGGGAGAAGAGAGGAGGGGGAAGGGAAGGGTTTTGGTTTTTTGGCTGTTGAAAACACGGAGATTCAGGCCAACATTTCCCCCTCCCTGCCTGCTTCCCATCCCATCTCACTGTTCCGTTTTCTTGCTGGCCTGTTGAAGGACTGTGAAGAAACGAAAAGCTTCCAGGCTATTTTGCAATATTTGGTTTGGCCTGTTGTGAGCTTTGGAATCTTTTTTCTTACAGACCAACGTGTGTGTGTGTGTGTGTGTGTGTGTGTCACATAGACAGAGAGACATTTGATGCAGGCATCTGAAAGATCACCACATGTGCTGAGGAAAGGGGTCTCTGCACATGCTCTGGGACACTCTCTTCCACCGCCACCCAGAACAGCAGCCCCCACCAGAACATACTGCAGCACTGAGGGAGGGAGCATAATTCCCCGGCCCTCTTACCTTTCTTGCCTTTTAAAAATCATTTAATGGCTTTCATTTGCTAGGAAAGTGCTCTCTGCACATGCTCCACTTTGTGGTTTCCCAATAATAATAATAATAATAATAATGTTTTATTTATATCTTGCCCTCCCCAGCTGGAGCCAGGCTCAGAGTGGCTAACACCAATAAAAGTAACACAGCATTCTAAAATCAATTCATTTTAAAATCAATTCAAAATCAAATTAAATTAATGGCAACCATTGGGCTAGAGTTCTGTGAGGATTACCAAAGGAGTGCAAAGGAGTACAATGCAGAAGCCACAGGGGAGAAGAGAAGACTGGGTGGTGATATGATAAAGGTAAAGGGACCCCTGACCTTTTGGTCCAGTCGCGGACGACTCTGGGGTTGCAGTGCTCATCTCGCTTTATTGGCGTACAGCTTCCGGGTCATGTGGCCAGCATGACTAAGCCGCTTCTGGCGAACCAGAGCAGTGCACGGAAACGCATCTACCTTCCCGCCGGAGCGGTACCTACTTATCTACTTGCACTTTGACATGCTTTCGAACTGCTAGGTTGGCAGGAGCAGGGACCGAGCAACAGGAGCTCACCCCGTTGCGGGGATTCAAACCGCCGACCTTCTGATCGGCAAGCCCTAGGCTCAGTGGTTTAACCCACAGCGCCACCTTGGTGATCCGATAGCCATCTTCAAATATCTGAAGGGTTTTCAGGGGGAAGATGGAGTAGACTTATTTTCTCCTGCTCTGGAGGGCAGGACTTGAACCCATGGTTTCAAATTATGACCCCTTGGGATCCCTTCCAAGTCGAGAAGTCTATGATTCTGTGAGATTCCAGGACTAAAAGGCGGTGTGCCATCGGAACAGCTCCAAAAATCCCCCTGAATCTCTTTGGGCTGAACGAAGAGGCCTTGGGGGGTGGCTCCCACCCCATTTTTCTTGCTGTGTCATTTCCCAGCCGAGGAAGCCCTGTCTCCCGTGGATCCTGTCCGCCTCACACCGCAGTCAACAAAGCTAACAGGGTCATGCGCTTTGGACCAGCTGGGATCACCGCACAGGTGTCTTCTACACAACCCTCCAAAAAGCAGGGATGGCGTCAGTCCAAGGACCTCAATTCCTGGATGCAGCTGCCGGACATTTGCCGGCCTAGCAGCTGGGTCCTGCGTGGCTCACAGCTACAGAACGGGACAGGCTTTTGGCAAGGGGACGGCCCCGGCATTGCTGGAGTCAGCGGACACTTTGCAAGGCTGGGAAGCCAGCTCAGCACACAAGGAACCAAGGCTGGGCCGGATGAGGGGATTTGACCGACAGTCATCAATCCTGGACCTGCTGACAGCTTGCATGTCTGTTTGACTTTGATCAGAAGGAAGGAGGAGGAGGAGGGGAGCCCGGTCAGAGGGAAGGGAAGTGACCCCATTTAGGGAGCTCTCCGCTGGTGGGGTGAGGAAGCATCCCTTCCACAAAGAGACCACAGGGACATAATTCAGCCTCCTTCCTGTGCTCTGGCCTTCATTCCTTCGCTTAAGGAATCATGGAATGGTAGAGTTGGAAGGGAACGCCAACGGCCATCTAGCCCCACCCACTGTGTGCAAGAATCCCAGCTAAAGAATTGGCCCAGTATACCTGAAGGAGCGTCTCCACCCCCATCGTTCTGCCCAGACACTGAGGTCCAGCTTTGAGGGCCTTCTGGAGGTTCCCTCACTGTAAGAAGCCAAGTTACAGAGAACCAGGCAGAGGGCCTTCTCGGTAGTGGCACCTGCCCTGTGGAACACCCTCCCACCAGATGTCAAGGAAATAAACAACTATCTGACATTTAGAGGACATCTGAATGCAGCCCTGTTTAGGGAAGTTTTTCATGTTTGATGTTTTATTGTGTTTTTAATATTCTGTTGGGAGCTGCCCAGAGTGCTGGGGAAACCCAGCCAGATGGGTGGAGTATTAATATATTATTATTATTATTGTTGTTGTTGTTATTAATGATAGGTGCCCATACAACCTGTCTTTCAACAGAGGAGAGGACGCCCCTTTCCGAGGGAGCCTCACTGCCAACTTCATAGAATCACAGAATTGTGGAGCTGGAAGGGACCCCGTGGGTCATCTATTCCAACCACCTGCAATGAGACTTCTTTGTAGTGTCTGGTTGGTGGTCTCTGGGATGGCAAAACCAGAAGAGAAGGTCCCCCTTTGGTCTGCCTACGTTTGTCTCTCCTCTCTGTCAATGCCCTAGTTTGCGTGGCCTAGGTGGTGGTGTCTTGTTATTTTAGGTGGTGAGTGGGGTCAGCCTAGATGGCCTTTGGATACATTCCCCACCAATCATTATTATGAGTAATCATGATCTATATGCCACAGGGCTATCCAGGTATATAGGCCTTTTTAAAGTGTAAAGTGGGGGGATCAATGGAGAGAGAAGAAGGGGGCGACGGGAGGGGCACCCAAAAGCCAGGGTGTCGGATGGGAAGAACAGGCTGCCCCTGTACCAATCTATGATGCAACCACATTTGGAATGTATGTGGTGCTGTGGTCTAAACCACTGAGCCTCTTAGGCTTGCCGATCGGAAGGTCGGCGGTTCGAATTGTGGGATGTAAACCCAGGAGCAGTCAATGGCAACATTCCTAGAGTGTACATGTTAGAACATGGGGAGGGATGTCTGTCCAGCAAGCAGGTAAAGTTCCTGGGGACAGACTTCCTCCGCATGTGACCAGAGATGGGTGTGGCCTCACCTGTGCAGGTAATGATAAAAGCACAGGGCAGGCAGCCATCTCTCTCTTGCCTCTCTCTGCCATCTTCCTTTGATGAGGAAACATCTAAGGATGCTCTCTTGGCTCCCAGCCAAGAGAGGAGATAAGGACTATCTTGCTACAAGATAGATTCTAAATGTATTTTACCTTTTTAAGTCTGTGTGCCTTCTGGGATCATATTGTGAACAGAACGTGAGTAAACTCTTTTATACTCTTATAAAGACTGTGTTGTGTCTTGTATTTTAAGAGGGAACAAAGGGGACATTACCAGAGTAATTGCTATAGAGGTTCTAGTGAACCTGTGCAGACGTTACCGTTGCAAACTTAAAGGGGAAGGTTTATAAACTCTGCTGATATTTTGGGAACTTGTTACCACAAGTTGGATAAGGATATAATTAGTCAATATATCCTCTCCTGCACCCCAGAACATTCCCACACGAATCCCTGCAACGGGCTCAGGGGTGTAGCTAGCGGCTCCAGCTCCCGAAGCAGCGGGGGCGGGGCGATCCACTGTGGCGATCCACCCAGGGGGGGGCAGCATAGGGCCCACGGAGTCCGCCTGACGGGTGCAAACCCCACATTGACGTTTCGGGCAGCGAAGCGCCCCGATCCACCCCCCCCATGGTATGCTATTTTGTCACCCCCTGAGGGATGACACCCGGGGCAGACCGCACCCCCCGCCCCTTCCTTCCTAGGCCCCGCAACGGGGTGAGCTCCTGTTGCTCTGTCCCAGCTCCTGCCAACCTAGCAGTTCGAAAGCACACCGGTGCAAGTAGATAAATAGGTACCGCTGCGGCGGGAAGGGTAAACGGCATTTCCA